>NC_061113.1:115376701-115523778 GCF_002878395.1 Capsicum annuum | reverse complement strand
AAAAAAAAAATTAAATATTTTTTTAAAGGGGTGGAGGGGTTAGGGGATGAGGTAAGAATAAAATTTAAAATATTTTTATTTGGATGAAGGGTGGTAAGGGGTGAGGTGGGGAGTAGGGGATTGGGGATCGGAGTAGGGGTGAGTGATTTTGAGAATTATAAAAATATTTCAATTTAAGAGTGAGGTTGAAACAGAGTTTTGAAAAATATTTTCCTTACTTTTTGAAGGGAAGTCATTTTTCTTAGATTTGAGGAAATTAAGTTGATTTGGAAAATATTTTCCAAAACATTTAAGCCAACCAAACATGAGAATATTAGAAAAAATGTTGAAAAATATTTTCCTTCATACCAAACATACTCATAGTGATGAGAATTACACTTAGGAGTCATGGTCATCCACAACACAATTATAATATTTAACACTCTTTCTTGGATGACCATTGATAGATAATTTGCCTCGTTAAGACATTACTAGAAAAATTTCTTGAGAAAAATTTGTACTGAAGAAAAAATAGAACATATATTTAGCAATTCGCATTATTTATTGCCTTATTTAAAATCTTGTTAGAAAAAATTCAGTGGGACACATCCTCGATGAAAAAAAAGAGCATCGCGTATTATACTTTTTTTGTTTAAAACACTACTTAGTTCTTGTAATAATGTCTTCTAACCTTATATTTCATCTTTTTCAATGTTGATATTGACAATAGTGTCTTTGTGATCAGATTACATTCATGAAGATGTTGCATCCTTGAACTCATCCTTATATATCATTTTCTTTTTTTTTTTTGGATATGTTTAATCCTTGAGCTGAGCTAAATATATTCTCAGTAATTACTTATTTGTGACCTTGTCATATGAAAATTGCTTATTCAACTTGTTCGTAGCAACAATCAAGTTGCAAACACTTTCATTTGCATGATAATAAGATTGTCTGTCTTGTAAAATAACATGATATGATAATATTTTCATATGCAAATAGATAACTTCTATGTGATTCAATCTTTTAAAAATCAAATAACCATACTGCATTTGGATAATCAACAATCCTTTAGCAATATTGATTTAAAATAATAAATTCGTATCAATATTTGCTTTAACTCAAATATCTTCAGATAAAAGTGAAATTATATGTTTCCTGCACATTAATAAAAATATTATCTCATGAATTGTAATAGCAGTATATATAAATACAATAATTTTACCAAAACATGATACTTTTTAATCATTCTTGTGAGATTGAATATAACGACCCAATATTTAATTATGGTGAGTTGATGGGTAGAATTTGCAACTTAGCCTTTCCTTAGACAGAAATTATGAAATTTAAGACTAACCTGATTTTGGGTGAATTTTGGAGGTTATGTGGCTTAGAAAAATATGATAATTTTTGGTGATTGATTGTAGGATTTGAGTTGATTGTATATTAAATGAAGAGTTTTGAAAAGCATAAAAACTTTTGATGCATAAATCGAGTTAGTCGAGCTCTAATTATACTAATTTCAGTGAAAAAGATTAGTACGTGATGTCAAAATTTGAGAAGTGTACTGTGACATGGGAATAGATGAAAGCTAAACCCAAGCTACTATTTAAGGGCCACTGCAATGGTAGAAGTTGCCACTGTAGTGGTGTTGTTGCATCGAGGAAGTGGGCCACCACGATTGAGGGGTAATTGACCTAAGTCTCACTGCAATGAGAAGTTCATCGCTGTTATATTTAGAAATTTGAGACTTAATATGTTTTATCCTCCTAAGGCTAAGGAAGGACGATTCTATTCATTTCTAGGGAAATTTCATCATTGAGGTAAACTTTTTCTACCATTACAGCTTGTGATTACTCTATTAAATTCTTAAAATTATAAGGATCATAATAATGGTAGAAAATATGGGTTTAGCCCTGGGTTGATGAACTGGTGGGGATTGATTATGAATAATGTGAATTCATTTGTTATTGACTCTAGGTTACTATATGTACACCATTTTAGGCATGCATTGATCGGTTGCATTATATATGTTTTTGTCTACTTGATTGTTGTTGACTGAATTGCTTAAGTGTAAGTGAAATTAATGTGAATAACTTTGGAAAGATTGATATAAAAAGGAGAGTCTGTGATTTTGTAAGTTGTTGCAATTACAAATATGTATTGAATTATTGGTTGTGTATGAGTTATATCTTGATCGCTTCTTTCTTTTGTTAAGTTCATTTATTTATTTGTATGGTGTTAAGTTATCGATGATGCCTACCAGTACATAGTGCGTGTACTCATATTACTTGCACTCTTCCTTATGTTTAGTGTTGAGAGTGTTCCAATGTTTAGGACTAGAACCTGTCTTTATCTTGTGATCAACAACTTTGATTCAAGGATGAACACCATATTCGGGCAATCACTGGATCTTTCTTTTGTTCATGTCCACTATTTCGGACCATGTCTTTTCATGTTTTGATATTAGTTTTGGATTATGATTTATGAATTTATTTTTGATTAGTAGTTCTTGTATGGTGACAAGTCCCGAGTAATATAATAGTTTTGAGATTTTCTTGCACTTTGATTATTTTTATTGGGTTACTGGAGATATTTGACTAATATTATGGTTTTTCATGATTTAAGTTAATAAATGGTGGTTTGGAAAATGTTTTAGTAAATATTAAGTTTTAGTGTTTAATTTTTTGGCTAAGGGTTGAATTGATTGGTTCTCTCACTGTAGATTGAGGATTGGTGCTACTCACGATAATTTGAATGTCACAACCCGAACCAGGGCCTGACCGTGACAGGTATCTCAAGTCCGCCAAGGAATGGAGACCACCCGCTTTACCTAGTTAAACATAACACAACATAGCTAACAACATCAGAAGAAAACCAATAACCAATAGTAAGATAAGTGAATAGCTCAAAGAAAACTAAGAATCCAACACAATCCCAATCCACAACCACAGAACCTATAACATGCTGAATACCAATCTAAGTCGGGTTATGCCCCCGATAATAGACAAAAAGAACAAATAGAAATAATCTGAGATATAAGTGAACCAATGATAATGAAATGAGGGCCTTCCAAAGAACGGAAGCTTACCACTTCAAGATGACTCTTGGGAAATACATATATCACCCATCACTGCGTAGGAAAAGCAGAAGTGTCTCTGTCTCATGTATCGCATGGGGATACAACATCCGAAAATGGTTATCGGGTTGAACGCTAGCATGTAACTCAGACAAGGGATAAAATAATGCCATGATCAAATTAGTTCAAAATCATTCAAAGCAAATGCACAACTTCATATACAAACATATGTACATACATACACACATATATATACATATATATATATATATATACATATATATATATATACATACATATATATACATAGATACATACACACACACATATATATATCAACATGCTGGGATAAGGAACAAGGTTTAGCATGAAAGTAAATCATTAGCCTGGACTGTATAGCTTTACCGTTATAAGGTACCCATGGGTTATATGGGTCCAACTCCCCCCATCGAAAGAGCCCTAGTGCTTGTTGGCCATACGAACTGGAGGTGTTATGGAAGGCTGGGAATTTTGAGTTTGAGGGTAAAATTGGGGAAGTTGATCTTTTAAAACTGAAAGGAATAAACTTATTTCACGTTTGAGGGCTGTACATAGGTAAAAAGACCCAAAACCCCTCACCCCAAGTGAATAAAACAAAACTACTAGATTTTTACACCTTGACGTGGCACACTGCTTATCACAAAGACTATCTTCTGTGGCACCCCTCTCCTCACGAAGACTATTCTTTGTGACAAGGTGATATTGCTGCCTCAAAAATCCTAAATGACCCCGAGCCTTATCTAAAAATTCCAAAACTCTTCTGAGACACCGTATTAACATACCTAAATATAATTTAAGTTAAAAATTAATATTTTGAACACGGGAGGGTAAAAAATAAAATGATGAAAATTTTAAGGGTGTTACATTGAATCATGAAAAAGATGGTATTAGAGCATGAATTTCATCCATATCATCGTACAAGAAAGGTTCTGCTATGGTCTTGTAGAGCGGTGTAGAGATATCTATATTTTCTTTGAGAGGCTACTAGACTTTAGAAAAAAACTTTCCCATCTTTCTTCCTGTCATGCTAGTACTTAATTTCAATTGGTATTTGGTGATTCAAATTGATTTATGATTTCCTTCGTTATTGTTTTGCAAATGGTGAAAATAGACTCTATAAAGTAGTAGCAGTTGCCTCAGTAATTCCTGAGTTGACCGTTGGGGCTACAGTTCAGAAGAGCGGAAGGGGAATAAGGAAACAACAAAGGGCAACACTCGTCAGGGATGGAGCCTATGTAGTTTAAGGACCGAACATTCAGATATAACCGTCCCCTTCCCCATGTGAGGCTTCTCCAAACTTAGTTCAGGATGATAATAGTAGTTGAGAAAGAGGAGGTCCTAGTTCTAGAAAATGTTGTGCCCGTGTAGGGTAGTGCATCTCAAGTGCCTATGTCCTCAGAGTTCATCTAGAAAGTATTGGAATTTTTGAGCGATTTAGTTGGCATGATATTACTCAACAATTCTAGCCATATAGCCTTTATGCAGTATCTCACCGTTATAGCACATCACAATCCAAAAGTTGAGGTCAATGATGGTATCTAACTCAACCCAAACCTTGGTCGACAAGCCAATCACCCAAAGGAAAGAAAATTTGAAAACAATAATAATATATGACAAGACAAGAATTCTAAAATAAACTCAGGTCAATACATATAAAAATTTAGCAAAATTCTGAACAAAATACTTTAAATTCCCAAAATCTGATATCGTAAGTGTAGAGCATCTGAAAAATACATTTAAAATATTAAATGTACAACTGTCTGTCTCCGAAAACTAATAAAAATATAAAAACAGATAAGAGGAGGCTTGGAGTCAACTCTAGAAACCCTAGAGTGTGATAGTACCTTGAAATCAACAACTCAGATCAACACGAAGTCAACCACCATGTGTCATACTTGTACTAAGATCTGCTCTAAATAGGCATAGAAGGAGTGGATACTGTTCACTTGTACTCAGTAGGTATCATAGGCCGGCTACACAAAGTGAAAAATAACACCAGTAAAGAAGTACTATGAGCATGTCACTAGTAAAGTTCTCAAATAGTAGCTCACACCGTCTCCACTAACAATTCTATATATATGTAAAAATATCAGGGAATAGATATATATGCAAGTATATAGAAACTGATTACACATCAAGTAACCCACTAAATGCATATTTAAATGCAATACAAGGGATGATGAAATGAATGATTTTTGAAAGTCATCAGATGACATTCTGTATACATCTATCGATCCTCAATGCTTCCAAAATAGGACCCATGGAGTCTTCACAACTTGATACTATCTCAAAGTTTTAATCTCAATCTCATAACTCAATCTACCCGATAGGCACATCCATCTATCTAAGCTTTTTAAAAGTGTATCATTTTCATTCAAAAATCAATGTTCCTTAATGGTACAAATATCTCTTAAATGTATAGGTATGAATGAGGATATAATGATCACAATCAAATAAGTATGAAGATAACAAATCCATTTAACACGTATATAAGTGAGCCCATAAATTAACTCATATGTTAGCATTTCATGATATCAGTTTTAGTTTGGCATCATTGGAATAAATATTCACGTAAGACTTTATTAATATCATATCAACCAAAAACTCATGCATTTCTATCTTGATAATGGCAAAAAATGCTGAATAAGGCCAATAATATCTATTTAAGCCACCGCGTGGGCATCATATTAAGAATAAAGGCATTTAAGTGTACAAGTAAGGACAATAGTGAAATAAATCCCCAACACGTGCAACGCACAATATATAATATCACATGCCAATAACAAGAAGAATATAAGCCCCCATACGGGCATCACACAATATATAATAACTTGTAAAACAATTTTCATAGTTATTTTTCCTAACCTATAGCATGTTTTACTTATTTATTAACTAACCTACCTAATCTGAAGGAAGTTAAGCCATAAACTACCTCAATGCATAGAAATCCAAGCCTAAAGTTCTTCAACATAGAGTCTTCCCCTTTTGAATAGTCTCAAAATCAACTAAAAATACAAATATGACATCTACACGTTAAAAAACTAATGATACCCTTATTAATCATATTTAAATTGGGTCTAAAAAGGGTTTGAAAATAAAAGGGATAAAACTAGAATATAATTTTAGAAACACATTCCCCAAGGTTATAGGAGTCTATATTTGAAAGTCCATGTGAAAACAAGTTAAATATGAGGTTCAAATTGAAAAACTCCATTTTTAAGCTTTACTAGTAAAAACCTCAAAAATTCATTTCAAATTCGAGGTTAAAAGGTATTTTTGAAGACATAATCAATAGGAAATAATGGAAGGATGAGTTTACAGGTTACCACATGAAAGGATAGAGAAACATTAGTAAAATTGACTTTTCCAAAGGTTGGAGGTCCAAAAATTGTGTAAAATTATGAAAACGAAGTATTTAACTATTATATGAACAGTGTCTCGCAATTGCGGACCCCTACCTTGCGATTGCGAGAGTTAAAGTTGTTCAAAAATTAGACTGGTCATTGCAATCGCGTAGATGGGCCTCCCTATTTTGATGAGTCAACCTAACCCTATCCATCGATTAACCCATTGCGATTGCGGTAACACAACCATGAAATCACGATGAATGCTATCATCATAGACTGTGACCGCGACATGTGTCCACGTGATCATAATAATGGGCCTGATGCACTAGAAAATACTACACAACAGATTTTTTGAGGGACGAAATATTTTTGAATAAACCCTTAAGATTTATTCGGGACCAAACTAGAACAAATAATATATACATTGAAGATATTATCGACATTTGGACTCAATGACGAGGTCAAATTTTTGAAAAAAGACTATTTTTAACAAAGTAGACCTCGGGATTCCTTTTAGGTAAATTTCACCAGTTTTTAAACGAAGGCTCAAAATGAAAACAAAGGTTTCAAACCTAAACCAATCCCTCTACTAACCTAAATTTGACATTCTACATCCCGCCACCCAATACTCATCACATAAAATGTTGACCAAAATTAACTATAGGACTTTTAAAGCCTTTAAACACCTGAAACTCTTTTGAAATCCTTCCAAAGGCATTGAAAATTGTCCCAATCATCACCACACCCTAAAATTAAGATGTAGCAACGCGCGGTAGAGAAAAATAGTTAAATCACATAAAAAGAAAAATTTCACATATCAGGTCAATAAAATATCCACCGCTAAGACTCTAATTCATTCTCAAACAAAAAGGCATGGAATTACCTGAATCGATTATATGCTGCGGGTAACTACTAGGCATGTTGGACTCGACCTCCCCAGTAGCCTCCTCGACAGAATATTTTCTATGCTGTACCTTAAGCATAAAAATATTCTAGAATGTAACCGTCTAACATCCCTAGCTAGAATGGACAGTGGGTCCTCTTTAAAGGTCAACCTCTCTTTTAGTTGAACGAAGTCCTAATGATGCAAGTGAGACTTATCAGGAATATAGAGTCAAAGCGTAGATGCATGAAAAAATGGATAAATGGCTAAAAAGTCAGGAGGTAAAGACAACTCATAAACAACCTCCCTAATTGTCCAAAGTATAAAAAGAACCGATGTACCTCGTGATAAGATTGCCCTCTTTCTGAATCTCATCACACCCTTTATGGGATACATACAGAGGAAAACTCGATCACCAATCCCAAAAATCAATGAACAAAACCTACAATCTGCATAACTCTTTTGCCTACTTTGGGCTACCCAAAACCTATCCTAAATCACCTAAACTCTGTCCAAAGACTCACAAAGCATGTCGGTACCACGTGGTCTAAACTCGAGTGTCTCAAATCAACCAATTAAAGATCAACAAAGCCTATGATATAGTGCCTCAAAAAGTGCCATCTTAATACTGAAATGGTAGCTATTGTTATAAGTAAACTCTGATATGGCTAAATGCTGCTCCTACTAATCTCCAAAGTCCCTAACATATATGCGGAGCATATCCTCCAAAACCTAAGTAGTTCGCTTTGACTGACCATCAGTTTGGGGGTGGAAAGCTATGCTAAGGTCAACCTGAGTATCCAATTCCTCCTGAAATATCCTCTACAAGCTAGAAGTTAACACTAAGCCGCTATTTGAAATAATAGACATCAGTACCCCATAAAGGTGAACTATCCCACGAACATAGATTTGATCCAACCTATCAGTATTGAAGGAAATATGAATATATATGAAATAGGTTGATTTGATCAATTTATCAACTATGATTCAAATGCTGTCAAAACCATGAGAAGTACGAGGCAACCTACTCATGAAGTCAACACAAATACTGTTAGAACCATGAGAAGTACGAGGCAACCCACTCATGAAGTCCATAGTGATTCGCTCCTACTTCTACTTACGAATGGGTAATCTCTGAAGCAAACCACCTAATCTCAAATACTCAACCTTCACTTGCTCATAATACAAGAAACGAGCTACAAAATCTGCTACATCCTTCTTAATACCACCATACCTATAATGCTGCTTAAACTATGAACTTCTTGGTCACCCTATGGTGGATAGAATATCTTAATGCACCTATCCAAAATCAATCTCATCCATCCACCAACTCTCGACACACAAACTCGGCTACCAATCCATAAAAGGCCATCAGAATTAAGAGATGTTTCCTTAATCTACCACTCAACACTTCATCTTAAATCACTCTCAAACTATCATTATCAAATTGATGATCTCAAATTTGCTCTATCAAAGAAGATTTGGCATAAAAAAAGGCTAAAACATATTTTGGTGTTGAAATTTTACTCCTAACTATTGGCTAATATGAGTCCACCATCAGTAAAGGGACCAGGAACCTTAGTCATAAAATAGTAAAATAAGTAAGATAAATGTAAAGTAATAAAAGTAAAGAACACTCAATGTTTACATAGAAACCTCCCTGCTCAAGGATGAAAAAATATGCCCTTTCTCATAGGATTTATAACAAACTCCACTAACTCCAAGCCAACAATATGATTACATACTCTAATAATATCCAGGATTAAACTCTTAATCATATCATCTCACCATAACTTTATTACAAGATCGATGAAACAACTCTACCACACCCACAACTCAACTAACTGTAGTTGACACTCCTGGGTAACTCTACCCAAAATAACATAAGGTATGATGAATATAACTTGACTAAACTGAGGCTGAAACAACAACTAATTCTAGTTCATACGACCAGCCTAAGACATAGATAAGTCTAAAAATTTGCTATTCATTAAAGCATATAAGTGGATTTACAATATCAAGAATAAAAGATACAGTACTCAATATAACAACACGAAGAAAGAAGTGAATCAATCACGTTCCTCAGTTGTAATAAATAACGTCCTTATTTTCAAAATGGCTTTTTTCTTTGAAAGATGAATTATTTTGAGATATACAAAAATTAGGTTTTTCTCTTGTCATTTCTTCTTTTAAACTATAAAGCAAAAACTTAATGATATTTATTAGACCAGGTGTTAACACATCATCACAACACTACCAACCAAAACAACCAGTGCAGTTTACGACTATGCATATACGACAACAGGACCACCCAGTAGTTGATGGACCAAGTCCCTTCATTGGATATGTAAAATCATTAAAATCTAAAATATAATAATTTCCCCCTTTTTGATGATAAAAAATCCAATAACTTCATTTACCGGATCCCACTACCACATTAATTCCCTCTGCAGTTCCCTATGTGACTATTTCTCTTAACACCATTACCAGTTCCTTATACTACCTCAGTTCTACCTATAGTTCCCCTATCATTCTTCTCCCTTTTGGAATTTAAATAGTAATCTAAATATAAGTAAATAAATATAAGTTAACTCATGGACACTAAAGCTATAATACCATAAAGAGAGATAAAATAATATGAGATAAGGAAGTAGGCCAATTACATAACAATATATCATAGATGTATTAGGTAAATTCAAAGTAGTCTTCACTTTAGAAGTTTTAAAACAAAATAAAAGACAACCATCCATCATCAGTATCATTAGAAACAAGAAAGAAATAACATATGTAATGGGCTTAGGATGAGGATTTGGGAAGGGAATTAAGGAGCAAAGTAATCCTTTTAGCAAAGTCATCATGAGCTTTGGGAAGCTTATTAGTAAAATCAACACCTTTTATCTACAATCCTGCATTGTCATCCTTCAACTTCATATTTTTAGATTTTAGGAAATCCACCACACCATGTCCCTCAGTCTATGCTTTATGCAGAGAAACCTTCAACTTTGCAACCTTAGTATCTTTTTGATTAAGTAAGACAGTCAGTTAAGTTACTTTTTCGGTAGCTCTCTCTTGGGTAGTGATAAGATTAGTGAGTTACCATACCATATTTCTTCCTAATAATCTCGCACCAATAGAATGTATCAATAGAGAATTTGTATTTTATTAAAGAGGGGGTACCCCAACTTAATAGTACCCTAAAAAACTCGAACACTTTATTCAGTAGAAACCCATATAATAGCCCATGGTTCCCATGCTTCTTATACACCAACTTATCCATAAGTTTTAACATAATGGAAAGAAGATTGATGTTTTGGAATGAGGACACTACCTATATGAGAAGCAAATCCACTTTTGATGTTCCATTCCTTTTCTCAGTTCTAGGTTGCAATACTTTGTTTACAAACTTAAACACTAGTTGATAATCACTAGTCATCTACTTTTTAAGTAGACACACTGATTTGCCTTCTCCCAACTTTCTCGCAATTGTCAGGAACTTCTTTTAACATATTTTATTTTTTAAGGAACTAATCCCCTCAGTAGGGTACCTCCAATATTTATCAAAGAACTTTCTCATCCAAGTAGATTTTGATACCACAAACCTGAGAAACTACATTATTATTTGCAATAAACTATTCTATTTTAATAGAGAACTCAATCACCTCACTCTCATAGAGATTGGATAGGGGTTTGTCAAACATATGGAGAAACTTTTAGAGTTTGACGATCCACACCAGGTCCCTCATACCTGCTATCTCAAAAAATACAGGATCAAACACTCGTCCATGAAGTAATGCTTGATTTTTTTACATCTTTTTAAATTTTCTCTTGAGTGGCCACCATTATTGGTTATGTTGTCAATGGAACTTTACCCTTGGAACCAGGTCCCACTCCTCTATATTCATTATCTTTATTCATTTTATTTATTGAGGGTCTGATTTGGATGGCTCTAGTACCTCATCACCTTTACCATACTTGGATCATATCTCTTTCTTCTTCTTAGCGGGAATCTTTGAGACCAAGCTCTTTGACTTTTCCACACTTGATATCATATCAACATCCTCTTCTTTACTTTCATAAGTGTCATCTATATTTACCACTTATAGTGGCACAAACCTATCATTCACAACTTTTATTTTATTTGTTCTTCACTTCTAAACTATCGTAGATTTTCTTATCCTCAAGGCATTATCTATGAACTTCTTTTCAGTGGCTCTTATATTTCATCTAGTAACAAAAATTGGTCCCTTAAATGTTTTTAGTGTTCTTTATATTACAATCAGAGGTTGGTCATTGCTTTCTTTCTTTTAGTCATCTCTAAGTGTCTGAGCCACATGTGTCACAAAAGTTCCATCAAATTTGGGAGGTCTATCATATGGTTTTAATAGTTGTGAGATGTTGTGATCAACTCCAATAAATTTTGATGCCTCCAAAAAATTCTGATCCATCCTTCTCAATATTATTTCTCTCCATCATAGCCATTAGTTGAGCACAAGTATTAAGAATATTAGAAAAGGTTCCTTTATCGCCTGGAAACCCTTCTACATACAGGGTTATGAATGTTTCTTCTAGCATTAGAGAATTCTCTAGAAAAACACTCCCAATACCCTGTCCTTAATCTAAGAAGGATTAACTTTCTTACTAAGTGATTTCTCACTTTTTTTCTTAACTTTAAGAGGCTTGTCAGACAAACCCTTGCTAGAAATTTCATCTACTATTTCTAGATCTTCCACCTCAACTTTTTTGATAGAGACATTGGGTGGATCATTTTGAGGATCTATTGAAATAGAAGGTTTTAGTGAGTAAATGAAGGAACTGGTAAAGGAGTAACCGTAAGAGAGATTCACAGTTCTTTAATGAGATGGATCATTTTAATTAGAATATTTGGGGTGGGGCTTAGAGTGTTTGAGGGTAGTGGGGAACTATTTGATGGATAATTTGGTTGAGTCAATTAGGTTGAATGAGACTAGTTTAAGAATTCTACTTTTTAAAGGGAGATAAAAGAAGAAGAAAAGTGTTTGATGGAGAGAGAGGAGAGTGAATGAGTGTCCAAAAAGGTGAGGGTTCTTATATAAGATAAAAGATTGTTATTTAAAAGACCTATGAGATGGAATGGCATATTGGAAGGGGAGAAGAGAGACACTTTAGGTTCTAACATTAAGAACATGCGAGAATATGGTAGGCTGATGTGTTAGGTTTACTCTATATTTTTTTCTAAAATTCTTGAGTAGTGAAAATATGAAAAATGTTATGGAAGGAACTGGGTCCCTCCCTTTGATATAACTGCTTATGCTTAGTGTTTTACTTGTCATCCTATAACCTTTATGCTAATATTCCCCCACCATGGGTGTATACCTATGAAGGTATGAATTTGAGTTAGACATGATAAAAAAAACTCACTCCTGGATAAATGCAATCGATGTTTTAGTCAAAAAGAGTTTAGAGTGATATAAGAATTCATTTAGGTTTTAGTAGTCCAATCCTTAACTATTTTTTTAGACCTTGTCTCTTTTAAATGGTTTGGTAAAAATGTCAGCTATTTGATCTTCAGTATTACAAAACTTCATGCATATGGCCCCCTACTCTACATTATTTCTTATGAAGTGATGTCTCACATTAATGTACTTGGTCCTCTTATGCTGTACAAGAATTTTTGGCCATGTTAACACTGTGTTGTTATAAAAGTGAGTAATAGTATTAGAAACTATCCCAAAATCCTTCAGCTGCTGCTTGATCCATAGAAGTTGAGCACAACAAGAAGCAGTAACAACATACTCAACCTATTCTACAGAGAGTGCCACTAATTTTTGCTATTTTATTCCCTAAGAAATTAAAAAAGACCCCAGGAAATGAGCCAACCTAGAGGTACTTTTCTTGTCGACTATACACCCTGTATAATGTGCATATGTATAACTAATTAGATCAAAATTATCACTAGATGGATATAATGGGACCAGGCTAATCATGATGAGATACTATACTAGGACGAACGAAAACTGGAGCTTCACCGTGTCGCGAACCAATCGTAGCGCTTCACTGGAATCGAACAATTGCGAATCTGTCCTTCACCACGATGTGGTGCTTATCGTGATTATCTACAACTCTCACTAAAATCGCCATAACTTCTTAATCGAGTTTTGGATTAAGACGAAATTGGTATCATTGGAAAGCTAATTCAATTATCTATACATTGAAGGGTCTAAAGCTGGAAATTATACTCGTATCAAGAGTTATTCATTATCTCCCCTTAGGATCATTCATCCTTGAATAAGTCTAGTTAAACTAAAGATTCTGAGGAGCTGAGGCTATATATGCTGGCATGCACGACTGAAATAACTGCATGACTGAATCTAAAATATACTGGTCGACTAAACTAATCTACGAGTGCATGAATTTACATGATAACTATATAACTGAATCTGAGACTGGGAAAGAACTTAATTAAGAAAGACTATTACCTTTGGCTGAATTTGAGTTTGTGGAAAAGAGATGAGGATACTTGGTACGCATGTCTTCTTCTGCTTCCCAAGTAGCACCCTCAACAGACTGATTTCACCTTCACAGAACTTTGACGAAGGGAACTTCTTTGTTTCTTAGTCTACAAATCTGATGATCAAGAATCTCTACTGGAACTTCTTCGTATGAAAGGCTATTCTAAATATATGTGCTTTCTAGGTGAACTACAACAGCTGAATTATACATGCACTTTTTCAATAAGGACACATGGAACACTGGATAAACTGATGGTAAGTCTGCGGGTAGCTCAAGCTCATACTCTACTTTCCCCACATGACTCAAAATCCTATAGGGGCCTACATATTTGGTCTAAGCCTCCCCTTTTTTCCAAATCTCTTCATCGCCTTCATGGGTGAAACCTTCAAATTCACAAGATCATCTACTTCAAACTCAAGATCTCTCTTTCTTATGCCTATATAAGATTTCTGACGACTTTAACCTGCTTTCAATCTCTCTCGAATCAATTAAACTTTCTCCATGGCTTCAAACACCATATATGGCCCAATCAAAGCGTCCTTACCCACTCTAAACCAACTGATTAGTGATCTATATCTCCGCCCATAAAGAGCTTCAAACGGGTCCATCTGAATACTAAAATGGTAACTTTTATTGTAGGAAAACTCAATCAACGGCAAGTGGTCATACCAACTACCTTTGAAATCAATAAAACATGCCCTCAACATATCCTCTAAGGTCTGAATGGTCATCTATTCCTGACCATCTATCTATGGATGAAAATCTAAATCGAGATAAACTTGGGTACCAAGACTCTTCTAAAAGGCTTTCTAAAACTAAGAGGTAAACTGAGTACCCTTATCTAAGATGATGAATAAAAAAACTCCGTGCAATCTGACCAACTCTCTGATATACAACTTAACATAATCTTCAGCTATGTAGGACGTGTCAACTGGTAAGAAATGAGATAATTTAGTCAATCTGTCTACTATAGCCCAATCAAATCATGCTGATGACACGAATAGGGTAACCTTCTCACAAATTCCATTTTCACCTCTTCCCACTTCCATGTGGGAATACCAAAATTCTACAAAGTGCCATTAAGTCTTTGGTGCTCTACATTAACCTGTTGACAAGTTGCATACATGGCTAAAAATTTTGTGATATCTTTCTTTATACCACTCCACTAATAGACTTCCTGCAAATTGCGGTACATCTTGGTGGCTCCCAGATGAGTAGAATACGCGCATCATGCGCTTCTGCCATAATTCGCTGCCTCAATTCATCAATACATGGCACACATAATCTACTCTGGTATCTCAACATACCATATTCCCCTTGGGAGAAAACCTCTACCTTTTTATCTTTAACTGAACCCTTCAGTTTGACCAAACTAGAATCCTTATCCTGCTTCACTTTCACTTCAAAAACTATAGAAGATTCTGAACTATTCTGAACCTAAATGTTACCTTTAGCTTCGTCAACCAACCTCATACCCAATATAGTTAATCGGTGAAATTCCCCAACTAGTTCTCTCTTATCAATCTCCATATGAGCAACACTTCCCATAGATAATAAGGGCATCTTCTACTACATTGGCTGTGCCCAGATGATACAACACACTCATATCATAATCCTTTAACAATTCTAGCCACCTTCTCTGACAAAGTCTTAACTCCCTATGCGTAAACACATACTGTAAGATTTTGTGATCCGTAAACATATCAACATGCTCCCTATAAAGATAATGCCTCTAGATTTTCAATGCAAACACAACAACATCTAACTCAAGGTCATGGGTAGGGTAGTTCTTTTCATGAGGCTTAAGATGTCTAGAGGAATAGGCTATAACTTTATCTCTCTACATCAAAACACAACCCAAACTAATTCTAGAAGTATCACAATAGACAACAAACTCATCTGTACCATCAGGTAATGCTAAAAGTGGGGGCTGAAGTGAGTCGAGTCTTCAACTCCTGAAAACTCTTGTCATAGAAATCTGACCACTAAAACTTAACTTTCTTCTGAGTCAATCTAGACATAGGGGATGCAATAGAAGAAAAACCTTTAGCAAAGTGTCTATAATAGCCAGCTAAACCCACAAAACTTTAGATGTCTAATGGAGAGATTGATCTAGGCTATTTTCTTACTACTTTTGTCTATTGGGGATCAACTCTACTGCCATCACTAGAAATAATATGGCTGAGGAAAGCTACTGATCTTAGCCAAAATTCACATTTATTAAATTTGGAAACAATTGGCGATCTCTAAGAGTTTGTAACACAATTAAGGTGGTCTGCATGATCATCCTCACTACTAGAATAGACAAGAATATCATCGGTAAAGACTATGACAAATATGTCTAAATACTGTTTGAACACTCTGTTCATCAAGTCCATGAAGGTTGTTAGGGCATTGGTAAGACCAAATGACATGACTAGAAACTCAAAATGACCTTAACGAGTTTTGAAAGCTATTTTTGGAATATCATATTCCCTTACTCTAAGTTGATGAAAGTCGGATCTAAGGTCTATGTTGGAGAAATAACTTGCACCTTAGAGTTGACCAAATAAGTTATCAATCCTAGGAAGAGGATATTTATTTTTGACTGTGACTTTATTCAGCTAATGATAGTCAATGCACATTCTCAAAAAACCTTATTTCTTTCGCACGAATAGGATGGGAATGCCCTATGAAGAGATACTGGGCCTTATGAAATCTTTATCTAATAGATCTTTAAGCTTCTCTTTTAACTCTTTAAGATCGGCTGGAGCCATATGGTAAGCAGGAATAGAGATAGGCTGACTATCTGAGTAAAGGTCAAGACCAAATTCTATTTCCCTATCGAGAGGTACCTCTGTCAAATCTTTGAGAAAAATATTAGGAAACTCATTGACTACACAAACTGACTGAACTGTTTGAGTCTTAGACTTAGTTTCTTTGATTCAAAGTAGATGATAGATTCACCCTTTTGATATCAATTTTATAGCTTTAAGATAAGATATGAAATAACTCTTTGGAGATACAGAATACATTCTCACTCAAAGGCTGTCTCATCTACTTAGTGCGATAATCTATAGATGCATATCAGGAATAGAGATAATCCATGCCAAGAATAACGTCAAAGTTAACCATATCTAACTCTATAAAGTCTACTAATATGATCTTATAAAGGACAGCGATAGGACACTTTCTATAGATTTGTTTTGCAATAACTGACTCACCTACTGGGGTAGAAACTAAGAAGGGCTCATGGATATTTTTAGGAACTATTTCAAAATTTACTATAACTTGTAAGGTCACATAAGAGAAATTAGACCCAGGTTCTAACAACATATAAATATCAAGATGAAAGACATGAAGCATACCAGTAATAATATCTGGTGAATCCTCCTGCTCCTGACGAGATAGTAAAGCATAAAACCAATTTTGGCACTAACTGCCATCGGTATTGGATGATGCGCCCTGAGGAAGGACTGGGCGACCAAGAGGAGCTGGTGCGCTAGTAGCTTGAGTCTAGGGATGAATATCTTTATTTTCCTACTTAGCATGCAGACATCCTTTGATTCCATGACCCAACTTACCACAACCATAACAACCTTTCTATGCCAATAATCACTCACTAATATGATTCTTACCACACTTAGCACATGGAGAATAGCTGGGTTTTCAACTCATACTATTCTGTGATCTGGATATAGAAGTTTTACCCCACTTCTCTTCCTTAGCTCTGAGGGTGGGAGACACTGGCTAAAGATAGTGCTGACATTTATGAATGATTCTAAAATTACAAACAATTTCCCCCTCTAAACTTTGTCTGGCCATACTTAAACTACCCAGTTCTAGCCTTCTTATTTCCCCTCTCTCTCCTTTTCAACTTTTCATCCTCAATCTATTAAGCATGAATTATCAACCTAGAAAGATCCATGTTCCTAATAAGCATGGAAGTCCTATACTCCTTGACTACAAAACTAGATACTCCAGTAATAAACTTACTCATACTCGCCCTAGGGTCAGCCATCGTATTAGGGGAATACTTAGACAACTGGTTGAACTTAAGGTAGTACTCCTTCACTAACCCGAGCCCTGTCTCAGGTTTACAAACTCCTTTATCTTAGCTTCTCTCATTTCATGCAAAAAGAACCTATTTAGAAATACATCCAGAAATACGTGCCAACTCATAGGAGCCACATTCTCTCCTCTACCATTCTTCCACATAACCACCCAATCATACACTACATCCTTCAATATATAAGATACCAAATCTATACTCTTCTCTTTATAAACAAGTATAATATGGGTGATCTTTTTCACCTAATCTAAATAAAGCTATGGGTCCTCACCGACATTTGACCCTAAGAACATTAGTGGATTTATTCTCAAAATATCTCAAATTTTAGCTACTGCTATATCACTATTATACTAAAGTAGGACTACCGCCTGATGGTTTTCTTAAATATTGGCAGTCATAGCTTGGGCCAATGCCTAAAAGGCAGCCCAAAATTCAGCATGGGATACATTCTCATTCAGAGGGTAAGCAGGCTGGGGTGGCTGGTTATTATTTCTACAAGCGTTAGCTCAACGAGGAGGCATATTCAAATATCACATAATAGTACGAGTTAAAAGCAGATAGAGATATTGTAAGCATGATAGATCATGAAAGAAAGAGATAATTTCCTAAACATGTTCTGTAGCCTCTTGATTATAAATGTGGCGTGCTTCACACCCATGATCAAGACTCTATGTAACGTGACTTGTCTAACTCACTAGGACTCTTATAACCTTAGGCTCTGATACCAAGTTTGTAATGCCCCAAAAATATGTCCCGAGACATCACACGGTGCTCGAGACTTTGAGTAGCCTCAAGCTAACCTTGTAAGCTTTCTACTAAATTTAAAGCTCATTATAAAGTAAATATAGATATATAGTCAAATATATATAGTCTCGAGATGTCACATGGTGCTCGAGACTATGAGTAGCCTAAGCTAACCCTATAAGCCTTCCACTAAATTTGAAGCTCTTAATAAAGTAAATATAGATATATAATCAAAGCTAAAATATAGAATTCTATATGATCTAAGCTAAAACTATTTGAATATAATATCTGAAAGTACTAAACTCAATAATTTAGTCAATTAATACTGGAAATCTATATTATATCTAGCAGTCTGACAAGCCTCTACTACTAATAACTAGAGAGCCACTGGGACAAACCCCTAACTGACTCAAACTGTCTATAAATACTGAATCATCTATACTAGTAAGCTGAAAAATTGAATAACTGGGTCCCCGAACTATGAGGACTCACCAACTGTCAGGATGTAGATAGAGATGCTCAAAATCACTCATATTGCTAAAAACTGAGCACCTGAACCTATATTATGAAATAATGTAGCACATAGACGTATGTATGGATCAGTACTTCTATATTGTAATGAATATATGGAGGTAAATATACAAGTAAAACAATATCTCAATATTATTATAAATTTGTAAAAGAATGCATGTTAAATGTAGATGACTCAAATAAGCTGGAATATCTGAAAATTGAAAATCATAATCATGAATAGCAAGACATGTTGCATAGATCTAGTGAGTCATAAAATTTAGTTTCTAAAAGCTGTACTTGTATTCTATCTTCAAATCATGCTGTCTAAGAGTAGAAAGGACTCACTTTTATATTTGAAATCTGAAAGCTAACATATGTAACTAATGCCTCATATAAAGCAATATCTGAATAAAATTTGTAAGTCTTTACACTTAGTTTCTAAAAGCTTTTCTGCTATTCTTTACTCTTTTCTGTAAGCTTTAGAGAGGTTCTTCTAACCGACATACACTATGTGAGCTATTATAGTGTCTAACATTTAGTTCCCTTATGAGAAAACCTCATGTTGGGAAGCGGTGTCATACTCTTTGCAAGGAGTATAACCTAATCTAAGTGATCACATGTATATCTATTATCCTTATATAAATGGGAATAGTCTGAACCTATGTTGGCTCATAGTTCTAGGGCATGTGAACATACCCAACTCGGTGCTAAATACTACTCTTTTTAATATGTATGCTCATTCTGTAGGAAATGCACTTTAAAATCTAATATAAAGGTTTACAATGAAAACCTCTTGTAAATCTGTTTACTGTAAACTGTAGCAAAATCTATAAAGTGGATTCCATATCCAAGCTGAGATCAAAATATCAAATCCTTGTTCAAAATCTGAATATAATAAGTCATGGGATGCTTAAAAGCATAATCTTCTTGAAATTACAACATTCAAACTAGGGCTAATAACCCATGCATCTATTTTATGTCAAATCATCATAAAACTCATGCTAAGGAATGAAAATATTGATAATCTAAGTCTAAATCTTGAAATTTCTGCAATACGCATGAAAATACAAAAGTAGTCATGCAATTTAACATCTAATTCACTTGAAATATCATAATCTTGCAAATAATAATATTGGGTATACACCCTAATTTGAAATTCATGGGTAATCATACAAAATCATGTGTCTTTATAATTAAAAACTAGTTTTGGGCAGAAGGATGAAAGAATTATCCTTGTTGAAAACCCCACATACCTTAATTAATGACTAGATTAATAAACTTAAACTTTGAGTTCCTATTTGTACTTTTGAAGATAGATTCTTGAAGTTCTTGAATTGGGAATTTTTAATTTTGAGCTATCTTGGAAAAAGAATGGTGGAATTTGGATTTCTCGGGGATGAAGGTTTGATGTTCTAGGGTTTCTTTGAGAGAAAGTTGATGAAAAGTGAGCATAATAGGCTTAGAATAGGTTTAATCCTCTGTTATTCATGATTTGGGAGCTTGGGAAAAGACTAAATTACCCTTTTAAAATTTGGATTGCAGTGGCTTACTGGAAAAAGAACGATCACTATTTTGGCCTTTGGCAAGACACGGTGTAATTGCGTTGCATCACTGGAAAAGGACGAGAGCCATTTTGCACTTCACCATGATGTGGTGTCTTTCCAATTGGGAATTTTAGCGTGATACTGGCTAATCGCGATGAGCTAATGGAATGGGAAGAATGTGAACTAGAGCTTTACCGCAACTTGGGATAAATGCAGTGCTTCACTGGAATCGGACAATTGCAAATCTATCCTTCACCGCAATGCGGTGCTTATTGCGGTGATCTACTGCTTTCACTAAAAGCACTATAACTTCTTAACCAATTATTAGATTAAAGACAAAATTGGCATCGTTGGAAAGCTAATTCAATTATCTACACATTGAACGGACTAAAGGTTGAAAATTTTACTCGTATCTAGAGTTATTCATTTTTAAAGTTGACCCTTGATATTTTAAGAGCTAAACTAAGCTAAGAAAAGTATGGGGTATTATAATGTACCTCTCCCCTTAAATTTATTTTACTTAAAACATGTGTTTAAATGGTTGTTCATATGGATTACCATATAGGTTTTTATATGGTTGAGGCTTTTGGAATAAATGTTACTTAAATTGGATTCCCATGATTTATATGCATTATTTATGATAGGTGATAAGTGTTTCTTAGATTATTCATGGTCAGCATTAAGTGGTGAGCCTCCTTCTTCTAAAAGGACTATTACTTCTTGGTTTAGTTATGTCATCGACTATTTTTTGGTTTTCTTTTAGCTATTGTTGCGGGTATGTCCCAATGTAGGTTTTTCTTTAGATATTAGAGGGTTTATGGATTACTGAGGACTAGGATGGTTGTTGAAGTTCTTAGATTCTTTTTTGAGTTAGTTGAGTTACCTATCTTGTTATATGTTAGGAACTTAGCCTAATCTTGTCATATATTCAAAATTCACTGCTGCTAGTTATATTGTGTTTTTATGGATAGGAAAAGAGGGTGGTGTCCATTCCTTAGTGGACTTAAGATACCCATCACAGCTAGTCCTTAGTTTAGGTCATGGCAATTTTAGTATCAGAGCATAGGTTCATGGTCATTGGGTGTCCATAAAGACTTGTTAAGTAAAGTTTCTTTTATGGGTGTGTAGTATGACACACTTATAAGAGAGAGTCTACAAAGCATTTAGGAATATTTCCCTTTCTTGTGATCTATTTATCGGGCTATATAGTTTAAGGTCTTGAAATCTCCTCTAATTTTGTTTATTCACATTTTAGATCATGCCTCCCCGAAGATCTAATGCTCATGAAAACTCCTTTGTCCCACCTGAGGATAATGTAGATGGAACTCGTTCTACTCTTGGAGTATAAACTCGGTCTAGGGTTCTAACTCCTGATTGTACTGCCCCTTGTAGAATCCCACCGATCCCTATCAGTCCTTCTTGGGTTGATAATGATTATGCCCTACTGGTCTAAAGAGATATTTCTAATGTTGAGTTCCATCAATCTATTCATATGCTGACTCATTTTGTGACTTCTCATACTCTACAGCCTGATCGTGTTTGTTTTGTTGCACCATCCTCTGAGGTTACTAGAGTTTGCAAGTTTATGAGGTTGAGTCCTTCAACTTTCATAGTCTCTACGGTTGAGAAGGACCATCAATGGTTTGTTGATGTTATGGAAAAAGATATTCAGGGTGATATATGCTACTTATGTAGAGTGTGTGAAGTTTGTCGCATATTAATTGAAGGATGTGGCATATTTGTGATATGAGGAATGAGAGTAGTAAAGGGGTGATGATGATGAGCAGACTATGTAGGAGGAATTTTTTGGTGCTTTCCTTGATCATTTCTTTCCTGAAAAGTTGAGAGATTCTAGAGTGTAGGAGTTTGTGAAATTGAGACAGGGAAAGATAACTGTGAAGGAGTATGCCTTGAAATTCCATTAGTTATCTCGTTATGATCTAGAGTGGGTGTCTAGCATGAGGGATAAGATGAGTAAATTTTCTTTGGCTTTGTCTCAAGACTTGGTTCTATAGTGTAAGGAAATGATGTTGAAAAATGACATGAATATCTCTAGACTGTTGATGTATATGCAATAGGTTGAGGACAAAAAAAGAAGCAAGTATAAATAGGGGAAGACAGAGTAAGAAGCTTAGATATCCAGAGCAGGGTGGAGGCTAATAGAATAGTGGTAGAGATGGTAGGCCGTGGTCCAAGAACAAGGCTTGGGAAAAGTCTGGCTCCTATTCTGTGGCTAGTGCTTCGTATCCTAAGCTGTTTGGTGACTGTTGCTATCAGGATAACAGTAGGTTTAAGGCATAAGGTGCCTAATCGCAAGATAGTGGAGCTTAGTTAGTTCCATCATTTCCTTCTAGTAGATTTTGTGGGCAATTGCACCATGGTTTTTGTAATAATGATAGGAATAAATATTTTAGATGTGTCTAGCCTGGTCATATGCTGAGGAACTGCCCGTCAGCTAATGTTGCTATTGGAGCTAATAAAGTTATGGTTTCTTCTTCTTCTACTTCTGTACCAAAGGGTGCTACTTTTTGTACAAGCACTGATTAATATTATTTGTATGCTCTTGCCACTCATCAGGAATCTGAGGCATCTCCTAATGTTGTTACTATTACATGTTGACTTTTCTCTTATGATGTGTATTGTTTACTTAATCCGAGGTCTATCCTTTCTTATATGACCCCTTATATGGTTATTCATTTTGGTTTTGGTCCTGAGTATATTTTCGATCCATTTTTTGTGTCTACCTTAGTGGGTGATTTTTTAGTAGCTAAAAGGGTCTATATGGGTTGTGTGGTATCTATCTATAGTCGGGAGACATTGGTGGATCTGATAGAGTTGGATATATTAGATTTTGATGTGATATTGGGGATAGATTATCTTCACTCATGCTATGCTTTTCTAGATTGTTGAACCGGAGGATCAGTTTTTAATTCCCGACTGAACTGGTATTTGAGTAGGAGGAGAGTTCCCTGGTACCTAAAGGAAGGTATATTTCTTACCTTTGAGCCTGAAAGTTGATTTGCAAGGGGTGTCTATACTATCTAGTTTGGGTAAAAGATTTTGGTTATGATATTCTCTCTTTAGAATCTATCCATGTGGTTAATGAGTTTCCTGAAGTATTTTCCAAAGATCTTCTTTGTATTTCTACCGATTGGGAAATAGACTTTGGGATTGATCTTCTACTGAATACCCGTCCTATCTCTATTTCTCCTTATAGAATAGCTCCAGTAGAGTTGAAAGAACTTAAGGAGTTATTATAGGATCTTCTTGATAAGGGTTTCATCTATCCTAGTGTTTCTCTATGGGGTGCCCCTATTCTCTTCATGTGTAAGAAGAATGGTTATCTTCCAATATGTACAGATTATCGCCAATTGAATAAGGTGATAGTGAAGAAAAAATATCCTCTTCCTAGGATAAATAATCTCTTTGACCAACTTCAGGGTAGTAGATATTTTTCTAAGAATGATCTTTGATCGGGTTATCATCAGTTAAAGATTAGGGAGGTTGATATCCCTAAGACTGCCTTCCAAATCCAATATGGTTATTAGGAGTTTCTCGTGACATCATTCGGGTTGACTAATGCTCCGACTACATTTATGGACTTGATGAATTGGGTATTCTTACTGTTCTTGGATTTTTTTGTGATGATGTTTATTGATGACATCTTGATATATTCTAAGAGTGAAGATGATAATGTCAATCACCTTCGTATAGTGTTGCATACTCTTAAGGATCAATATTTGTATGCCAAGTTTTCAAAGTGAGAATTTTTGTTGAATGCTATGACTTTACTTTGTCACTTTGTTTCTAGTGAGGGGATCATGGTGGATCCACAGAAAGATGATGCAGTTGAGAAGTGGCCTAGACCTATGAATCCAATCAACATTCGTAGTTTATTGGGTTTAACCGGGTATTATAGGAGGTTTATGGAGAGTTTCTCTTTGATTACTACTTCGTTGACTAAGTTGACTCAAAAAAAGGTGAAGTTTCCATGGTCCGATGCTTGCAAGGGTTGTTTTGAGAAGTTGAAGGACAAGTCGACTTTTGCTCTGATTTTGACCCTGCCGAAGGGTACAGAGGGTTTTGTTGTTTATTATGATGTATCCAGCATGGGACTGAGATGTGTGTTGATACAACATGGTTAAGTAGTAGCTTATGCTTATAGGAAGCAAAAAGTTCATGAGAAGAATTATCTGACGCATGACTTGGAATTGTTAGCTGTAGTTTTTACTTTGATGATTCAACATCATTATTCATATAGGGTTCATGTGGATATCTTCTCAGACCATAAAAGTTTGCAGTATATGTTCACGTAGAAGGAGTTGAATCTCAGGCAGAGATAATGACTTAAGTTTCTCAAAGACTATGACATGAGTCTCACTACAATCTTGGTAAAGCTAATGTGGTTACTGATGCTCTTAACAGGTTGTCCATGGGGAGCTTATCTCGTAAGGATAAAGAGAATTTAGGATTTGTGAAGGATATTCTCCGATTGCCTAATATTGGGGTTTATCTCTTAGATTCTGATGATTGAGATATGATTTTACAAGAGGTGGTGAAGTCATCTCTTGGTGCAAATGTGAAGGAGAAATAAATGTTGACCTAAATTAAGGATGATGTAGGTTAGCAGAGATGGTATGTAGAGGTATCAAGGTAGATTGTGTGTTTCTAATATAGATAGCCTGGGTGAAAGAGTTTTGTCTAAGGCTCGTGAGTCAAGGTATACAATTTACCCTGGTCCAACAAATATGTATCACGACTTGAAGGAGATCTATTAGTGGAACAACTTGAAGAGGGATATGGGTAACTTCATGGAAAAGTGTATAGTGTGTCAACAAGTGAAGGTTGAGCACTTGAGGCCTGGTAGCATGTCTTAAGAGGTTGAGTAGCTTATGTGGAAGTGGGAGGTGATCAATATGGATTTTATTAATGGACTTTTGCAGTCTCACCATCAGTTTGATTCGATTTAGGTAATCATGGATAGGATGACAAAGTCTGCTCACTTCTTGCCTATGAGGACTACTTACACTAAACAGAAGTATGCTAAGTTATTTATTCAAGAGATAGTTAAGTTTCATGGTGCTCTAGTTTCCATTATTTAGGATTGAGGTACACAATTCTCTTCTTACTTTTGTCTCTCATTCCAGCAAGGCTTGGGCGTACAGGTAAACTTTAGCCCCGCATTCCTCCCTCAGACGGATGGAAAAGCAGAAAGGACCATTCAGACCTAGAAAGATATGCTAAGGGCTTGTGTAATTGATTTTGGTGGTAGTTGGGTAGATTATTTGCCTCTCATCAAGTTTGTCTATAATAATAGATATAACTCAAGTATTAGGATAGCTCCTTTAGAGTCACTTTATGGTAGGAAGTGTAGGTATCCTATCGGGTGGTTTGAAGTTGGTGAGACTAGGTTGTTCGGTCCAGACTTGGTTCACCAAGCCATGAAGAAGGTTAAGGTGATTTGTGATAGACTTAAGACTGCTTAGAGTCACCAGAAATCCTCTGTGGATGCGAGGAAAAGAGAATTAAAGTTTGAGGTTGGTGATTGGGTGTTCTTGAAGGTATATCCCATGAAGAGAGTGACAAGATTTGGGAAGAAGGGGAAGATCAGTCCCTGATATATGGGCCTATATATGATTATAAGGGGAATAGGTAATGTTTTTTCTAAGTTGGATTTTCCTTTGAGTTTGGGTTTCGTTCACCTAGTTTTCCATGTTTTGATGTTGAGAAAGTGTGTGGGTGATCCTTCCTTGGTTGTGCCTATTGAGAATGTTGGTATTTTGGATTCCTTCTTTTGTGATAAAGTCCCAATTAAGATTTTGGATAGGCAAGTCCTTTGTTTGGGGACTAAGGATGTGGCTTTCCTAAAGGTTTTATGGAGGGATCAAAAGGTAGAAGAAGATACTTGGGAAGTTGAAGAGGACATGAAGTGCAAGTATCCATTCTTGTTCCCCGAATTAGACAATCGTGCTTGAGGTATGCATTTTCCTTATCATCTATATTTTTTGACTTTGTTAAAGGGAATTATTGTGGTGTTTCGATCTTAAAATCATACTAATGAATGTCGTGACTTATCATTCGGGGACTAATGATCCGGGGGGAGAGATGTAACATTCTGGAATTTTTTACTTAGAAAATTTCTTGACTTCAAGCTTACTACCCAGATTACGACTCACCTTACAAGTCATAAGGTGTCATTATGGGTAGTAGGGTGACTTATGTTTAACCCAAAGTTTCTAACCTGAGTACGATTAAGATATAATGAGTCATGGTTAGACATTATGAGACATAATGTGGGACTCATAGTCTCACCAGTGTAGTGGCCCTTGGTTTCTATTGTAACTATGACTAGACCCTACGAGTCATAAGGTTCGACTATGAGTCATAGGGTATGACTCGTAGGGTCAATAATGGGGGTTCCTTGGGATATTACCCATACTACGAGTCAAGGGGATGACTCATAGTCTACCATTACAGTCGTAAGGTGATTTGTAACCATTGGGTGGTAATTTTTTTTAGTGCTTTTATTAATGATACTTTGGTCAATTTCGTCTTTCCACACTTAAACTCCATGTCCATAAAATACCAAAAGGGGTTATTTTCATCCTTTATCAACTCAAACAAGTCTTAAATACTTTCCAATTCCCTAAAGCTAGAACAAGCTAGGGTTCCTAAAGGTTGGCTGTTCAAGCTTCAACTATTGATGTCTCTCCACAATTCTCGATTATCTAAGGCATGTACCTCTCCCTTTAAACCTATTACTTAAAGCATGTGTTTAAATGGTTGTTCAAGTGGATTTCAATATGAGTTTTGATATGGTTGAGGGTTTTGGAATGAATGTTACATGAATTGGATTTCCATGATTTTATATGCATTGTTTATAATTAATAAATGGCTTTTAAACTAATTGTGTGCATGGGTATGGAAAATGGAAAGGGGGTCTAGGCATTCCCTCAAATTGATGATTTTAGTTTGCAATTTGGTTTTTGAAATTTTGTTCCCTCAACCTACTTGCATAATTTAATTTGAAATATGGTCAATCACATGATTTGGCTTACTTCCCTAAACTATTGCATTATATAAATGGTTAAATAGATGAAAAGGGATTTAAAGACCTTGTTGGCCATGTTTTTGATTTTAAACTTGATTTAATGAACAAAAATGGTTGAGGTATTTCCCCAAATTGATTTAATGAACAAAGGGGGTCGAGGCATTCCCCCAAATTGATTTAATAAACAAAGAGGGTCAAGGCATTCCCCCAAATTGATTTAGTGAACAAAGGGGTTCGAGGCATTTCCACAGGATAATGAAATTAGATTGGCATAATTATAAGCTTGCAAGAAGAAATTGGTATGACGATACCAATGGTATATGCCTTAATGAATGGTACTTGGTTTAATGAATGGGTATGTGTAAATGTTTTAATTGAGCATAAAGGAGGTTGTGTAGTAGCCCATGAAGGTGGAGGTCCTTAGGAGACTGATACTGAAAACCCACATTAGCTAATGGTGGGGTTGGTTTTGATGACTATATGTACAAATCATACACACACACACACACACTCTCTCTCTCTATATGTATTATTGATAGATATGGGGTCAGGGAATTCCCTAGTATTTCTTGATACTTCTAGTTTGTGCGTCTAGCACACACTAGGGCCTTTTTGGTGGGGGGAGACAAACCCATATAGCCCGCATGTGTTTTTTAATGATGGCTGATGTTACACCATCTAAGTTAATGTTTTAAATCTCATGCTAAACCTTGTTCCTTATCTCAACATCTTATGTATATATGTATGTATGCATGTATGTGAACATGTATATTTACTTTGGATTGGATTTTGGATTGGCATTATTTTATCCTTATCCTGAGTTATATGCTAGCGCTCACCCTGCTAACCATCTCCAAATGCTGTATTCCCATGTAATATAGGGAATAGAGACACTACTGCTTTTTCTATGAAGTGATAAGTGGTTCTTGGATTATTCATGCGTTATCTTAAAGTGGTGAGCCTCCTTCTTCCAGAAGGTCTATTACTTCTTGGTTTAGTTATGTCGTAGACTATTTCTTTGATTTTCTTTTATCTATTATTGGAGGTATGTCCCGACATATGTTGTTCTTTGGATATTAGAGGCTTTGTGGATAACTGTCGATTGGGATAGTTGTTGAAATTCTTAGATTCTTTTTTCGAGTTAGTTTAGTTACCTATCTTGTTATATGTTGGAGCTCAACTTTATCTTGTTATATATTAAAAATTCATCCGTTGCTATTTGTATTGTATTTTGATGGATAGGCAAAGAACTGGTCTCTAATCCTTGACGAACTTGAGATACCAATCACAGCTAGGCCTTGGTTCGGGTCGTGACAGTTTAGAAAATCATAGAAACTTTTATTGCATAAAATGGGTTAGTAGAATTCTAATTATAGAGCTTTTTGTGACAAGGTTGGTATGTGATGTCCAAATCTAGGAAGTGTATTTTTAAATGGGCGAGCTGGAAACTGATCCCGAGCTGTTGTTTAAGAAATGCTGGAGTAGTATAAGTTGCTGTACTAAAAGAATTCCTACTTCAATGGCATCATTGCAATAACAAATATACCACTACAGTGATTATTAGGTTATTTTATTCCTAGATATATGAGACAATGTTTTTCATCCTAAAATGTTAGTTTTTGACCTAGGATTAAGGAAGGGCGATTTTTTTTTATTTTTAGGGGGTTCCTATCATTGATGTGAGGTTTTCTATCTTTCTAAGTTGTGATTACTCTATTAATTCCTTATATTGTAAGGATCTTAATAATGCTAGAAAGTTCAAATTTAGCCCTAGGTTGATGAAATGATGGGGATTAATTGTGAATATCTTAAATTCACTTGTTATTAACTCTAGGTTGTTAGAATTCACTTTGTAGCATATACTTCTTTCTAGTGATCATGAAATATGGAGAATTCAAAGAGTTAAGAGGTAGCAATTTTTAGAAAACCCCAGAATAATGAACTAGGCTAAGTTTATGTGTTAAAATCAATGGGTTTGGGTTTGTAATGCCTAGATGTGAGGAATGATATATTGAACCATTCTTTTTATTTTTTTTAATCAAGAATGAAAAAAACTTGCAAAAAGGCAAAGATTTGGCAAAATAATGCTTTTGGATGAGGATATGAGGTAGGCTATGATATGAAAGTGGTTGTAGACTTGATTTGACTCTATGATTATGTTTGAGCTAGATGATTATGATTAGCCTTCGGACATACTTGATTGTGGGTTGAAGAGATGTTTATGAAATACTTTATTTGAAGGTTTAAGTGTGGATGAATGAAATATGAAAATGGTAATTGATATTATTGTGCTTGAGAGTTATTGTTGATGTTTTATTTGTTTTGATGATATTGGGATTAGATATCACATTAGCTCAAATATGGGTAGTCTTGCTATTGGGATTTAAAATCATGATAGTATGATACATGGAATGAGCTTGTCCCCCTATAGATCCTGACAAAAGGTCCCTACTGAACTTAGTATGTATATACACTATTTTAGTCATGTATTAATAGATTTCATTGCATATGTTTCTATCTACTTGATTGTTGTTAACTGTATTGCTTAAGTGAAGTGAAATTGATGTGAATAACTTGAGAAGGATTGATATAAAAGGATAGTCAATAATTTCTTAAGATGATGCAATTAAAATTATGTATTGAATTATTTGTTGAGTATGAGTTATGTCCTGATTGCTTTTTGCTTTTACTTAATCATTTATTTATTTGTATGGTGTCAATTAAAGTCGATAGATGATGCCTACCAGTACACAGGGCTTGTATGAATACTATATATGTTTTTTTTGTTTATTGAGTGAAGCGTGTGTTTTAGTATTTTAGACTAAACCTCAACTTTAGGTTGTGATCAACTACTTTGATTCAAGGATGAACACCATGCTTGGGCAACCATTGGATCTTCATTTTGTTCATGTCCTCTGTTCTAGATCATGACTTTTACATTTTGATATTTGTTTTGGATTATGATTCTGGAATTTATTTTTTATTAGTAGTTCTTGTATGGTGACTTTTAGGTCTCGCAGAATATAATAGTTTAGAGATATTTCTGTACTTTAGTTGTATTTATTGGGTTATTGGATATATTAGACTAATATTATGGTTTGACTTGTTTTAAGATAATAAATGGTGATTTTTTAAAATGACTTAATAAATGCTAAGTATTAGTGTTTAATTTTTTTTTTTTTGCCAAATATTGGTTTGATTGGTTATCCCATTGTAGATTTAGGGTGGGCGCTACTCACGATCATTTAGGTCATGACATTAAAATTGATATTTCTTTATGTTAAGTGTTTTCAGGACCATTGTGGTCCTATTTAATAGAATCACTTTAAACCTTTTAAATTCTCAAAGGATTTTCATACAACCTTTATTATCTGTCTAGATATTACAACAATTCATTATACACATTGAAGTTTTCATATATTGCTAGGCTGAACATCCATCATAGGAGAACACAGCCCTATACAATAATATCCGAACTTTGCAAACAACTTGCCTCCTCTAATGCACAAGCCATACTTTATATCTTATGATTATATTTTTCACAATACCTTATTTCTACCCCATTGGCATTATACTTTGGTCTATGGATTACAAGTACAACGCATTATTTTTTCAAGTAAAATAAAATATATCTGAATTATATATTTTATTTGATCAATCATTTAACTATCCACACTACTTGACTGATTTAAATTTAAGATGCTCGTTACCATTAAAAATGGTAATTGCTACATTTTGTCAAAAGTACCATTGATAATTATTTGGTATCACTTTCAATATGAAATAACTTATCCAGATCTTTTCATTTCATTATTTTCAGGTATAACCTTTGCCAAGGTTTCATGAAGTGTTATGTTATAGTGCACTTTTAAAGCACTTGTCTCATGGATATTTTGTTCTTTTGCTCCTTTCCTTCTCCTAGGAGTTTTGTATTTGGAACTAATTGGTCTGTCACACTTTAGGCATGGCACAAGCTCTATCCTTCATGGACTTTACACTTGAGCCTTTACAACTGAATTATAACATAATGTCAAAAAAATTCATCAAGCAATTGATTTGAGAATCATGAATTATTTCTTAAACTCCAAGTTCACTTTTCTTTCGAGGATCTAGATTTTTCATTCAATGCATTTTCAATGATAATTGTATCTGCCCTAATATTAAAAAATTTAACACTTAACCCTAACTTTATTTGCCCCCATATTTATGTGTGATGGAGAAACTGAAATATATACTACAAAGTTTATTTTTTCTTAGGCTGTAATATTTGGTTTTTTACCCTGAACCAACCAACCATATAAAGGAACCTAGTTATTTTGATGCATACAAGTGTTGCTATATTTTAAATAACACTTCTCATATACCAAATTATTAATAGGAGATTTGTCCTTGTAATTGATAACGCTCAATCTACAGCTCTCGTGGGAGTGTAAAGCGGTCGTTAGCAAATATAGAACCCAACCTGGGTTGGGTATCGATCCCACAGAGAATAGCTTGGCCAACAAGCAAGAGAAATTACTAGACTTTTAGTGCAAGTCTCGTAGGAAAGGGGGGATTGTAGTATGTAACCAAAACAAGAATGTAAGAACTGAAAATAGCAAAATAAAGAGAGATTGTCACGTGTGTTGTAAACAATGAGAATTGAGGCGTTGGGGTTATGTCCACCTTCTGAGGTATACGTCTCTATTGGCTATGAGTGTGTAGAGTCTTGACATGTAATTGCTTATAGAGAATTGTAGTCGATGGTAAATCCAAGCGTCTCTCGACCTAAACAAGGACTATTTCACTTTAACTCTCTCGAGCTTAAAGCGTGACTAACGGTACGAATTCTCCAAGAAGTTAGTCCAGGTACGGCACTAGCTTTTTAATAGGAAAGGGTGTCCTACTACCTTGACATTATCTCTTTTCCAGACAAATAACTTTTCTCTCGAACAAGTCAGATGTTAGACTGGCGTTGGTCTATGCGTCTTCTTTTCTAGACAAATAACCTTTCTCTCGAACAGGTTAGATGTTAGAATGGCGTGTTCTTGTGTTTGAACCGCAAAGAATGTAGATTTAAGATGAAGAGAATAATGATATAAGCAATATACTTGTCTTGAACTCACAAACTCATAGCTATAGATAGTAACTCATTCGGCTTCCATAACCCCAACTAAGAGATTTAGTTACCCATGAATGCGAAGGATATCACGTTTTGCATGGTGGATGGCGTGAATAGTAGGTGTTTGGCGTGTGGTTTTAGTGATTCCGTAGCAAGTAACGATTCTCTTGTTGTGGAATTTAAGAGTAGAAGAATGAAGAATTGAGAATGGGTTGTAGGAAGATGTCTTAATTGTAAGGAGATGAATGAATTGTCAGAATGTCTCCTCCCCTCCTCTTAAAATCTCTAACATGATAGGGTATTTATAATACTCCTATCCTACTCCTACTCAACTAATAAAATAAATAACCAAATCCTAATATACTAATGAAATCCTTGACCCAATTGTACTAGGGTAAGGTTACAAAATTATAATCCAAATAGAATGATGAAACACATAACCTAATTGCACTAGGTTAATGTATTATGGCAAAAATCCAGCTTTGCGTCTGTAAGTCCCAAAGTCTTCAGAAATGCTGTTTTAGCCCGGGACAGATTTTCCATGCAGCAGATTTAGTCCTTTATGCGTCCAGCTCCTTTCCATCTCGTTTGTGAGCTTTCTTTTGCGTCAAGTAAGCCATAAATTGCTGTATTTTGCATCATTTATACCTGAAACTTTCCTAATCACATTTGTTAGCTCATTTACAGGAAAAAGGACTAAAAGTGTACGAAATAGATAATTAGTTCTCGAAACTAGGCTAAAATATGGGCAAAATATATTGATATAGGCGCGTAATTTCGCCTATCATCAGTAATCAACAGTTTAGCTATAATTGTAGACATATAATTTCAGCTAAACCAATCAACATTATCATTATATTTTGTAATTTAAAATCATGCTCTCAATTTTATAATTTGTGAAAAAAATTTACAAAAATCAAATTGCAAATTGATACCAAAGCATATGTGACCACACTATAGATGTATCTATTAAATCCTATGATAGTGATAGTCTACATACTGAATAATGAGCCCATATTCACTTTCTTATACGATTCAAAATTTTAGAGATACAATCTCAATCTTCATCAGAGGTAGAGGTATGGACTGCGTACATCTTACCCCCCCCAGACCCCACTAAGTGGGAATACACTGGGTTTGTTATTGTTGTTGTTGTAATCTCAATCTAGCTGATTCAATGATAAATTTATGAAGAGAACAAGAAGCACAATAGAATTTGTGAAGAACCTTTTTTTCTTCAATATATAACCATATGAATTTTCAATTATTTTCTCATGATGTTTGTACTGAGATGATTGGTCATGCCAATAAATATTTATTTAAGCTTCTAGTTTACTTCGCATGTGATTCCATCATCACTTTCTTATTGTATACCCATGTCATGACTCAAACTCATCATGATTGACACATACACTAACCCTCCAAAGAGATAATCATGTTTCCCGAATGACCATCACCAAACACTTAATCACTTTAAATAAGAACAAAATCAATTCTATTAAATAAATCAATATATCTAACAATTTAATAAAATGCAGAATAAAATCATAATTTCTGAAATCTCCCTAGAAATAAAATGTCTCCATGCAAAAACTCTAACTAGAACATGTCTATGGGATACAATGCAGAATATACTAACAAAGAAATAAAACCGTCTTTGCTCAAAACAAGTGGGAAGGACCAAAATAGAATAGATCCATGGCTTCCCAGAAGATGAAATCTCACCATTGGATCTAATGTTGGTCTTTGAACTACAAATGAGGTATCGCAGAAGCCGCTGGATTATTCTCTACACTTAACAATAAAAAGAGCACAGGGTTGCATCAGTATAATATCACTATGTACTAGTAGGATCATAGGCTAACTAAATTTAATCAATGTAAACATTAAAATTTGTTAAATAAGAGTTTATAAAGAAGTGCAAAAACATGTCATCTTAGCAATTATGCATTCAAATTGATCTTTTCACCACTATTTTATATTAACCAACCAAGTCAAATAAATAAATGAATCACGTTTAAGAAAATAGTATTCTATTCAAATCAACCACAAAAGAATTCATAAAATAATTTGTCTCATTACTTACTCATAAAACACCTTATTATTGTACAACATCAAGTATTAACCAATTTCAAGCAAATTATCAAATAATCAGACCACACAAGAATTTAAATATAATGCTCAACATAAAATAACTCGATTGAAATTACCAGACCACACAAGGATTTGATTATAATGCTCAATATAATATATCATTTTCACTCAAGAAACTGTTAAACCCTCCACATCAAGTGTACACATATACTAAAGGCCTTATTATTGCCTATTAGCAATGACTTGTAGGGGATGACTTCAGTCTATGTACCAAAAGCCTAGACAAATAGTGTGTGCCACCCTTATTCCAAACCAAGTGTTATACCATACTTATTTTAATGTTCCTATCCTTATTTTTCCTAAAATCCACCAATTCAATCACCATCAGCCTTTACTAGTTTATATAAAAATAATAAACAGTATCATAAATAAGTAAAATCATATTCTATTAAATCAATTAACCTTACATATCAAACAAAGTCATTTTTACTAATCTCATTATAGATTATTGATTTCCAAACTTATATTCAACAATTAATAAGTTCTACCTTTATTGGTCAGCACTGAAACAAAATAACAAATAATTAATTAATATCCAAAAAAATAACCAAATTGAGTCTTAACTCAAATTTAACCATAACCTACCTCATTTCAAGCCTCATAATGCTCTAAATGACTTGAGCCTTTCGCCCTCTCGTAGCTTTGACTTGATCTCGATCTAAAAATAACACATGATAGAACACAATTAAATTTATGCTCTAACAATTCTAGGTATTATAACCTAAATCCATAACTCTAAGATAAAATTTCATGAACAAATTCACTATTCTATGATTTTTCTACCCTTTATTTCACCCAATTTCTCCATACATTAGATTAAGAGATCAAGTTGTAGTTTAGAAAACTTAATAAAATACTTTTAAACAATAAAAAAGTGAATCTTACCTAACTCTAAGAAAATCATATCAATTCCTCCAACTTAGAGTTTAACCCATCATTCCCACCTATAACGCCTCGAGTCTGGTACCCCAGACGCTACACGATGCTCATAATTCCGAAGGACCATAAGCTAATCCTTAACTGATATCTGTAACTGAGAACTGAATAATACACTGTAAAAATACAGAAAACTAATGGAAAACTTGCCATAAGGTTCAAAAATCTAAAATACAACTAAAAACTGAATACTAATACAACTGTCTGAATATTTAGTCTGAAAAACTCTAGTCTGAAAGCCACTAACTATCTGAATAAGGAGTTCAATGGGACAATCCCCCAACTAACTCCATCTAATAAAAATACTGAATCTAATGAAATAAAGTTAAATAAGAACCATCCCCAAATGATAAGGACTCACTGCTATCTACTGCTGCTGGCTAAATCTGGACTGCTAAGGGTGCTCTAGAGCTCGTGCTTCTGAACTTATGGTATAAAACACCATAGCGCATGAAAGTATGTGTCAGTATATGAACATGTACTGTTATGCTAGATGAGGTAAGGCTAAATGTAAAGGCTTATATGCATGAACTATAGCTGATTGAATAACATGAGTATACTGAATGAGAAATTACATGCATGAATGCTTAAACTATAACTGAAATCATAGTAAAGATGAATACTGAGTTCAACTAATTGGATTACTGATAACTGGGTTTACTGATGCTGAATTCTAAATACTAATTTACTGACATTTGAGTTTACAAACACTGGGATACTGAAAAACTGAGTCTTGTAATATAGATCTCAGAGTTTTTCTAATACTGATTGACTGTATCTGAGATCAGTCCTATCTAGTGGGTGATCTCTGAATCTACTGATACTAATTTTAATTAATTATACCTGAGATCAATCCTATCTAGCGGGTGATCTCTGAATCTCTGGATAAAGAAAATTGTTGACTATATTTGAGATCAGTCCTATCTAGCGAGTGATCTCTAAATTCTTTGGAACTATCTAAGTACCTTACTGAGCTGAGTGACTGTATGTAACAGTTCTAATTTTTGTAATACTGCACTGAGTTTTATTATTGAGGCTGGATTTGAAACTAAACTATAGGAGGTAGTCATCTAACCAACATACCCCGAATCTGAACTAATGGGGTCCAACCTATAACCTCAGCTAGAAAGGTGTGAGTACTATGCCACAAGTAAAGATAATTGCTATGGAGTCAGTCCTAATCTAGTGGGTGACCCCTGAGATAAGTCCTGTACTAGCGGGTGACCCCCAAGTATGTCAGTCCTATCTCATGGGTGACATCTCTTACCTACGCTGGCTACCTAGTTCTGGAACTTAGGAATTACTTCTAGGGATCTCAGTCCTATCTAGCGGGTGAGCCCCCATCCCTAGGCTCGCTCAGTGCTGAATCCTACGCCTAACCTAAAGATAATGAACTGATTTTCTAGTTCATACTAGGCTTGACTGAACTGTTACTAATCATACTGATTAACTAAACTGAACTAATCTCACTAAGTTCCATTGACTAGCGGAATACTTATAAATTTTGTTATCTGACTGAATGCTACTGAGTTTCTGGACTGAATACTTGAATACTACTGAGGTCAAAACTGAATACTGAACTGGAATAGACTGATTCTGAGATTACTAAGTCTCTCTAATTTTTGTAACTGACTGAGTTCTACTGATCATGGCACGACTGAAATTATCTTGAAAACTGACACTGGCTTTAGACAATTAGCTTAATTATTGGGTATTAAATACCCCCAGGACTCGATAACATAAATAAATAAGGCATGACAATTCTTGAATTGCCTAACAATAGTCTATCATTCACAATATAATCAAGGAGTCATCTCTTCAAGCACTTGGAAGTCTTAAACATGTAAACGTATAGGGATGCATACCAATGTCTCATAATTCATTCATTAAGGAATGCACGTAAATGGGAGTGCATGCAACATATCATAATTCATTCACTAAGGCCTTTCAATAAATACTTGGCATGCATTAACTTATACATAATTAGGGATTTCATGCTAACACACTATAATGACTCTATTTCCTTCACATAAGCATTTTATCAAACATTTGGGGAACATACTTTGGTTATACAACAATCAATACATCCAATTAACATGGCTACATCAATAAACTTTCAACTTAAAGGGATTTATCATGAACATTATACAAATCATCACATGCTAGGACTAAATCATGAAACTTGCAATCTAGAACATGAATCACAACTCAACAATAACATAAACATGAACTTCAACTCACATAAATCATGAAAAATCATAAATATTCAATATTTATAATTTGAAAAGGGTTCTTGAACTTCTTGGGTGGAAGAGACCCAAGAATCAACATCTAATAATACCTTAGTTCCTGATTTTAGGAAGATTAGCGGAGAGACTCTTGAATTTGGATCTTCAATTGGAATACCCTAACTTGTTCTTGAGAGAAATTGATAGAAGAGGTATATTTTGGGGGAAAAATAGGGTTGAATATTGTGTTATAAGGTTATATAAGGGTGGGAAATTGACCCGAATAACCTTATGGATGCGGATTTTAAAAAGCTAAAAACTGGGCACCGATGCGGTTGTCGACGGGGCTCATTGATGGCATCGATGGAATCGATGCGATACTCGATGCGTCGCGCCATGATTACAATAAGCCTCAGTACATTTGACTGGTAAATCCTGTACAATATTAATAAACGAGATAGGCAATGCGGTACATCTAGATCGCTTGGTCCACTGTATTGGGAAACCAAATATGGTCTAACCGCAGTCTGAAAAATCCAAAACTCATCCGAAAATACCGACTGACATAGCTGATCATTAATCAACTTAAAGATCGATTTTTAAGGGTCGTATGGGTTGAGAAATAAGATTTCTAACTTAAGAAGGCTAAAAAATTTCTAAGTGTAAACACTTAGCTGAAGTTTCTAAGCCTGGGACCTTTTTTTAAGCTTTAACGAACTGAGTAAAGCTTGAAATTTTGTGGGGTCTTACACCACCATGCTCAATCTGTAAGGATTCTAAGGATTTGAGAATTAAATATACGTAAGATTAATGGAATAACTTACCTCAAAGTTTGAATTCAAGAAGAAACTGAGGGAGGGGAATCAATTGGTTGACTATCTAACTAATTTTGTAATTGGTAGTGGAGATTTTGTTTACACAAGTTTTCAGCAATTGCAAGCACAGGAAAGAAGGATAGTGAACAGTAATAAGTCTCAATGTCCATACATAAAGATAATAGTGGTGAGAGAGTAATACAGCAAATCAAGTTAAGGTTTGCACGAAGATACAGAGAAATAGATAGAATTCAAGATTTCAGTAATGAACTTTCCAAATCTAAATCTGACAGTCATAATGAAGGACAAACCTGGTTTCTACGTGAATATGACCCTCTTTGGAAGTTCATTACTACAATAATTACAAAGAAGGGGTGAATTGTAACTAGAGGAAGATAAAATGAATGGTTGAGGAAGATCTTGGATGTGTACTCACTCATTTTTCAAAAGGATCCGTGGATGATTCAGAACAACATATTATAAGGGTCTCAACTCCTATATAAGCGATTATAGATGCAAACATAGTGAAAACAACAGGCAAGCTACAACTTAATCAGCAGAGATCTCAGCGGTATCAGCACATAAGTGAAAAAGGAGCACTTAAGAAAGAAGAAGAAGAGTTTAGCAGTAAACAAATTAAAGGAAGGACCAAATGTTTGCTTCTAAAAGATGAATTTGAACCATTTATTAAAAACCCAGGGAACGAAGTTGATGATCTAACATTGGAGCATGCTGATCTGAGGATTCAACAACAGATGTGCCAATTTTCACTTGAACATTTGAAGGAGAGGTGGAGATTTAGGAAACAGGATGGATTTGGAAACCCTAGAGTAGTATATGTATGTTTTAAACATTTAGGGTGAGCTGGGTACTTTGCAAATTAGTTTGGGCAAGGGCCCGAATTTCTTTTGGATTTAAGATGGGTTGGTCCATCTATGTAGAAACAATTATGCTTTTGATTTTTCAATATTAATAAAATCCAAAAATTAAACCAAAAATAAAATCAAGAAGAAACTGAGGAAAATTGCTCTAAATTGCCTTTGATTGACCTTGGATTGATTTTGGATAAAAAATAATGTTTTATGTCGAAAACTTCTATGTTCTGAACTGAGCCCACTACCACAGCCTGATTCCCACTATAGCACCATTGTTATAGTGGGATATGCTCGCTATTATGGGCCATACCCAAATTAACTCTAGTTATAGAGGGACAATTCTATTTATAGAAGGACCGCTGTAGCAACTTGCCTCTTGCAATGGTGTGGTAGATGAGGTAAAAACTTAAGATTGTTCTCAAATTTGCCATTTTCACAAAACATTCTTAGATTTCATCCTTATGAATTAACTTCTTTATGTCAAATGCTTTATATGGAGTTTTACTAACCCAAATGTTGTTCCAAAAGCTTATATGAACTTCTTTACCTCTTAGATAATATCATATAATAAATCATTGAATCACCACTCTCTCAATCACTAGATTTACCTAGACCACACCACACCTAAAATTATCTCAAGACTAGCCTAGCCAGAAATTTTCAACACTTCATTTGGGGAGAACTTTGATTCAAATTTTTGCATGGTATGCAATATTTTAATGATGGAAAATATTATTACATACAATGCAAATTTACTCACATTTCCACCCAAATAATAATCTAAGAAAAAAAAGGAAAAGCTAGCAATAAAAAAACTCAAATTCTGAAGTAAGTACTGATACAGGTCATACATGTCCATTTCAGTCTCTTAAGTTTCATCTTCAATGAGATGCTACTTCCACCAGACCTTCATGGACCTAATTTCTTTGTTTCTCAACTCCCAAATATCTTGATCAAGTATCGCTACTGGTTCCTCCTCATTAAAAAGGTACTTGTCATACAGAACTGAGTTCCAACAAATGATATAGTCTTTATACCCATGGTATATCTTAAGCATAGAAACAAGGAATACCAAATGGATTCCTGACACACATAGAGGTAATATAAGTTTTTAAGCTATTAGAAAAATATCATCAAGAACCTCAAATAGACCAATATACCTGGAGATAAGCTTTCCCAACTTTGCAAACTGTATGACTCATATCATGCAAGAATCTTAAGTAATATATGTTCGTCCTTCTTGAAGAGAATGTCCCTCACCATATAATCCGCATACTCTTTTTGTCGGCTTTGTGCTGCTAGCAAATTCTCTTGAGATGTATGTTTTACCAAATCAATGTCCAAGGATTTAACATTACCCACCACAAACCTTTTTATAGGTGATCTATACTGTTTTTATGTAGAGTCTCCAATGGGGACATGTAAACACTGGAGTGATACATTTTTTTTATAAGAACTCTCACAATGAAAGACACAGATCTCAATGACTCTCAAAGTTAGCCACACATTCCCGAAACATGCCTTCACTTGAATAGTTCTCTCAGACTGGCCAGTAGTCTTGGGATGAAATATAGTGTTACAATCTAGCTTAGTTCCTAACTCTTTATGCATTTTATGCCAAAACATAGAAGTAAATTGTGTACCTATCATGACCAACACTCATCATGAGTGACACCCACACTACTAACCTAAAGAGAGAACCAATAACCCCAAAATCATGATGTAATGCCAAGAGTAAATAAAGAAAACTATCCCATAAATAGTTCAAGGATTTACCAGTCTAACAACTTCTGAGAATTACAAAAAATAAATATACCCATCAAATCTAAAATATAGGGTACCAAAACATACTAAGAATGTAAAGAAAGGGATTCAACCCCCAAAACTAAAGAAAGTGAATAAGTCCAAACAAAGGACTATGTCCTAAAGAAAGATCCCATGGTAGCCCAATATACTGTTTGCCCTGAAATCTAGAGTCAATAGCATAGGTGAGGACTCGTAGGAGCCACTGAAATACGTGTTGCACTCACAAAATTAATTACACGTGTAGCATCAACACACAAAAACAATAGTTTCCTGAAAGGGTCATTTGTCCAATCCAAGATGAGGATATGGACATATAACTAAGTAACAGTACAACAAGTTAATCCATGATTAACAACATACACTTAACACAACAAGTATTAATGAACAAATTGGAAGCAAACCAACAAGTCAACATATTACAACCAAGTGAAGTTTAGTCAAGCCAAGCAAAAAATAAGCCAAAATAATATATTTAGTATAAAAATATATCTATCCGGTTTGCTCATGGAACCATCAAACTCGCCTGACCCCTGGACATATACTCCAACGGATATACAACCTCCCTCTAGTCATGACCTATAGGGGATAAGTTCCATCCATGTAAAAATATCTTAGACATAAGTATCTGCCAGCCATATTCAACCAAAGCCCATGAGAATATTCTAAATAAACCATTCCATATTTAGCAAGTAAGGTAGGTCTAATATCATTTAACAATCATAAATTATTCCAAAGACCACATAAAACAACATGCACTAACAGGATATACTACAAAGAATTCAACATACATATATAACACTAACTGGATTAAACTCTAATACAATCACCTACCTCGAACCAAGCTTTCATAACTCCTCTATGTCGGAACTTTTCCCTTTTGTGCTATTTCTGCTTGCTCTGGGTTAAGAACATGTAAATAAATACATAATTAAAGAAATAACCTAACATGTCGGGATTTATAATACATACACAACTCGTAAGGTCATATTCATGGTCATTCCCTTCCCCTTCTATGGCTTTTCCACCGTAATTCATCTATGACTACCAATATTAAGGATAAATTAGTGAATTAATAGAATGCAAGGGTGATTAAAAGTTAATAATCAAAATTCATTAACTTATTTCTTAATTTTACCTTACACCAGCAATTAACAAAAATCCACCCTAAAACCCTCCTCAAAATTTATGAATTAATCATGCTAAGGCTATATAATTAAATCTTCGGAAGTAACGGTATGGACTGCATAAATCTTACCTTTCCCAGATCCCACTTTGTGGGAATAAACTGGGTTTGTTGTTGTTGTTGTTGGTTGTAAGGCTATATAATTAAATATCCTCACCTTAATACAACCAATCAAGGAATTTCTAGTATATTTCACCCTAAATCGCTCTTTCTTTTCCCCAAAATGTGTTTTTAAAAAATAAATTATTTTTGTGGAATTATTTCATCAAAACTACAACTTTCACAACTATAACGGTACCTGACCACTATATCAGTACCACTATAGACGTAGTCACTGCTATAGCAGTCGTTGGCCATCACTATAGCGGGAATAATTTTTCTATAGCGCTTCCCTCTATAGTGGTGTATCGACTGCTATTTCAATGTTGATGGGACAGAATGTCCATCTTCACCCAAAAAATTTCACTTTTTGCAACACACCACAAATCTAAAAATTTTCAAACATTACCCTTTATTCTAAAATCAAATTTTGAGAGTTCTTCATTTCCAAATTTGATTTCAAAAATTTCTAAGGGTTCTTTACCATCTTAGCTAACTAGAAATCAAGATAAATACCAATATCCTAGTCCAAATCATTTCTATATTTTCCTCAACCACAACTCACTCTAAAATAAATCAAAACTAGCCAAGCCTAAAATTTATAACTTCTAAAATAGGAAGAATTTGGACATGATATTTTAAACCAAGGGTTCATACATAACGATGGAGAGGGTTATTACAAAAAACACTAATTCACTAATAATTTATCCCCAAATAATCAAATAAGAAATAACTATAGGTTAATAAAATAAATTTAGAGAGTACTTGTATTCTCAAACAATTGAGGGTAATTATCCCACATGTCCTTCTCGGTTTCCCAAGTGGATTCATTTATCAGGAGATGCTTCTATTGCACCTTTACTAAATGAGTTTAAGAACATCCTAATCCAAAATCACTATTGTTTCCTCTTTGTAAGCCAAATCCATATCCCACTTAATGATTTAGTTCTTCATATTCATACTAACTTTTTTGTATTGAAACATGAAAAACTAGATGGACCCCCGACAACCCTTGCGGCAGAGCTGATCGATACGTAACTGGAACAACTTTCTTAAGAACCTTGAAGGGACCTATATACTAAGGGATAAGCTTTCCCCTCTTGCCAAACCTGATGAATCCTATTATAGGAGACACCTTGAGAAAAACTTGCTCACCAACCTTAAATAACATGTCCCTCACCTTACATTTTGCGTACTCCTTTTGCCTACTTTTAGCATTCAACAACTTGGATTGAATAAATCTTGCCTCTCTTCAGCCTCCTATACTAAATTTGGGCCCAAAGTATGAACATCTTCCAACTCAAACTTCCCAATAGGTGACGTACACTTACTTCTATAAAGTGTATTGAACGGTGCCATGTCAATACTGGAGTGATAACTGTGTTATATACAAACTCACCCAATAGAAGAAGCTTATACCAATGACCACCAAAGTCAGTCATATATTCCCTCATCATATCCTCTAGCAACTGAATTATTCTCTCAGACTGCCCATTAGTTTGAGTGTGAAAAATAATGCTAAACGTGATCTTGGTTCTTAAGTCTTCATGCAACCTATCCCAAAAAATAGATGTGTTCTTTGAATCTCTATTAGAAATAATAATAAGTGGAACTCCAAAAAGTCTCATAATCTTCTTGACATAAATTTTTGCTAATTGTTGAGAGTTGTAGTCTACTCCAATAGGTAAAACATAAGCTGACTTCATCAACTGATCTACTATTGTCCAAATGGAGTCATGCTTCCCCAAAATGTTATAGAGACCCACCACAAATTCCATAACAATGTGATCCCACTTCGACATGGGTGTATGTATTCTATGAAGTAACTCGATAGGCCTTTGACCCTTATACTTTACCTGATGACAATTGTGACACTTGGTCACATAATCCTCTATGTCCATATTCATCCCAAGCCACCAATGCCTCAAGTCATGGTACATCTTTATTTTAACCAAATGAATAGCATAAATCGAGCCATTGGCCTCTAAAAGTACTACATAAATCAGATTACTAATATGAGAAGCACAATCTCCCCTCAGACCACAACACCCCTCCCCTATCAAAAGTAGCATCCCCCACTCCTACCCCCACCCACCTTTTTATTTAGGAATGTATTAAACTTCTTATCCTCAAATTTATTAGCCTTAATATACTCTATGAATATTCCCTTTACCTCACACCATCACTATTTGAGACCCCAAACTGTATGCTCAGAGATACTAGAGTTTGAAACTCTCTAGATAATGGTCGCTTAGATACCCTTAAAAATAATAAATTACCCATGCTTACAACTTTTTGGCTCAATGCGTCTACCACCATATTGGCATTACCCAGATTATATTGAGTACTCATTTCATAATCCTTCAATAATTTCATCCTCCATTGCTACCTCTGGTTCAAATTCTTTTGAGTAAACATGTATGAAGGCTATGATGATTTATGAAGATCTTACACTTGACACCATAAAGATAGTGTCTCCAAATCTACAATACAAAGACAATCGCCGCCAACTCTAACTCATGGGTTGGGTAGTTCCTTTCATGAGGCTTTGACTATCTTGAAGTGTTGGCAATGGAATTCTTATCCTGCATCAATGAAGCACCCAAATCCAATAGTAAGGGATTACAAAACACAAAAAAAATCCATAACTTAAATATCAACAATAGAATAAGTGTTGAAATAAAGAGAGTCTTGGGATTTTGGAACCTCTCGTCACATTGGTATGACAAAAAATGTTACTTCTTTTTGAGTCACCCTTGTCTAGTGCGTTGTAATGGATGCAAAGTTCTTGACAAATAATAGGGTAGTGCTAGTGAGCCCCATAAAAATCCTTATCTCAATCACTAAACTAGGATGAGTACAATTCTTTACTACCTCAATTTTCTGGGGATCTATCACCACCCTTTTCCAATAATCACATGTCATAAGTAGGCAACTTAAGATAACCAGAAGTCACAATTCAAAAACTTAAAAACTTAGCAAATAATTGCTTCTGCATAAGAATCTCTAATACTATACAAAGATAACGCACATGTTTTTTTTACTCTTGGAGTACACAAGGATATCATTAGTAAATATAATAACGAATGAATCCAAGAATGACTTAAAGATCCTTTTAATTAAGCTCATAAAGGTTTCTGGTGCATTAGTCAACCCAAAAGACATTACCAAAAACTAATAATAGCCATACCGAGTTCTAAATGCTATCTTTGGTATGTCCTCTGGTCTGATTTTCAACTAATGATAACTTGACCTCTAATAATTTTGGAAAAACACTGATGCACCCTGTACTGATCAAACAAGTCATCTTTGTAAGGAAAGGGATATTTATTTTTGATGGTAACCTTATTCAAATTCTTATAATCAATACACATCCTTACACTACCGTCCTTCTTCTTAACAAACTTGATCGGATCACCCTAAGTGAAGCACTTGGATAATAGAACCTATGTTAGGTGGCTCTTGTAATTGAGTTCTGAGCCCCCATAACTCCCATAGATCAATTCAATAAGGTGGAATAGAAATAGGGGTAAGTTCTCGAGTCTAAGTCGATCCGGAAATTAATACTTCTATTTGGAGGCAAATCTGATAGGTCTAATGAAAACATATCTTAAAATTCAGATACTATCAAAACCGACTCTATAGAAGGTGTCCTCGAATCTATATCCTGAAGATGAGCTAAAAATGTTGAACGCCCTTCCCCAGTTGACTCCTTCACCGGACTTATGATATAACCTTTACTTCTTTGGCCTTATACACTTCCTTCAATTTTAGTTCCTTCATCTTAGGCATAGCTAGAGTTACAATCTTAGATTATAATTTAAAACAATGTGATGTGGAGATAACCAGGCCATACCCGTAGTTACATCAAAGTCCAACATATGTGGAATAAACAAGTATACTCGAGTCTAAAACCCAAAAATAGTACAAGGATAATCAATTACATCATAAACTAGTTTCAAACCCATCTCAAACTGGTTAAGTACATAAGAATAACTAGACCCTAAATTAAATAAAATTGAAGCCATTTGGTCACAAACATAAATAGTACCTCTAATCACTAAATCAGAAGCCTCGATAATAGTCTTTCTAAAAAATGCATAACAATGAGCCTGATTATTTATATGAGCTAAATCCTTTCTTGACTATGCTCCTTCTCCTATATCACCACCTCTTCGACCCCCTTAATCACCTACCTGGTTTACCTATCGACCCTATAGATGTCACCAATCATTACTTTCTTCCACTCTAACTACTGGAACTATAGCCCAATTCTTTTATAGTTGGAAATTCACATATCTCATAAGACACTCCCTGTTGAAGTGACCAATTGCACCATAATAGTAATATTTCCACTTGAGAGAAGGACTAATTATAGAAGAGTAATAAGTCCTTTATCTCTTAACAATAATTCTTGAGAAGAACCCTTAAATCGAACCACAGTAGAAGCTGGCAAGGCCAACCGAATAAGATGAGCAAAATATACCTGCTGATAGTGGCCTTTAGAGTAATAGCACTAAAATTCCCAATATTTTGAGTTTTCTTTCCTAAGATCTTAGCCCAACCTGCTTGGGAAACCCTCTCTAACTTTTTTACATAGTAAAAAACTTTATTAAACCTTTTTCGTACTGAAGTCATATCCACAAACCATACCTAAAGATCATAATTCAAACCTTTAACATAGAGGAAAATCCTCTACTTCTCCAAATTCAATATCTATATAGCATAGCAAGATAAGGAATGAAACTTAGCCTCATAGGATAGAACAAAAACCTAATTATCTTCTTACAATTATGAAGGGCTTGTGGAATATATTTCTCTTAGAACAAAGAAAATAACTATTCCCAAGTCGATGGAGGCCAAATTTGTGATCGACATTTAGCATACGCTCTCCACCATTCGCTTAACATCCTTCTCCAATATAAAAGTCACAGCTCAACTCCATGCTACTTTAGAATTATTATTTTATGAAACCTCTCATAGCAATCAATTATAAAGTTAAAGGTATCTTCAGACTCAGTGCCCTAGAATGTTAGTGTTTTCATCTTTAGAAATTTTGTTAGTAGTTCATGTTTTGTACCAGTCATCGCCGAACTCAACACCGAATAAGGAAAAGCATCAGTCTCTAAAGCCATTCATTCTAGGAGCAATGGCGTCATAGGATAAGAAACTAGATCCTAATAAACCAGTACTGTTGGTCTGGCTCCATTCCCAGCCAACCCACTCAAAAAAACTTAAACATGTTGAATAACTTTACTAGACTAGGGGTAGTCCTGCAAAACTAGCTAGAGCCGCTACCCTGGACTTTTACCTTCTTTCTCTACTATTTTAATCTTATCCAAATAATCCTTAGATGAGAGAGGTGATACTAACCTCTCAAGATTGTATCCAACCACTACTTAAGCTTCGCCCTTTTTGGGTATGGCTCATCTTCTCCTTCTTCTACCTCCTCCCACCCTTAACCTCTTTTGCTCCTAGCTGGCTGCATAGCTAAAGCTGATGGTTTAGGAGAGATCAGACTCAACTATACTATGTTTTAAATATAGAATGATCATTGTCTATAAAGATCAACTCATGTAAAGGTCGAACCCTCGAAGACTGAGTCTAGTTCTCAAAACCTATAGGTGTTGATGGCTTCTAAGTGTATGCCCATCGTGTAAAAGTAAAATACAAAAATTAAAATGGGGGGATTGGTTTTGGATAGTGATTTTACCAAATTTTATTCAATCTGCCAAACTAAAGGCAACAATTATGATTGAAAATTCAATATGAGATGAATCTTTGGATTATGTATTCCTAAGGGAAATTCATGTATAGGTTCATGAAAATTAGGTGAAAATTCTTTTCATTGACAACAAGGGAGGCTAGATTGAAGGTGCTTAAGGCTAGTTTGTCAACAAAACCTCACCCTTGGCCCCTTTTGGATACCTCATATGTATGGAAATCAACACCACCTAATACCTCAATTGGGTATCCCTATTTCAAGGAAGATGCGCATGACCTAGTTAATTCTCAACTCAGCCCTATTTCTAAGATAGTGAATAGAGAGCAAACTACATCCATTATTATTCACTATTGCCTTGTCACCCCTATCCCTCTTTCAAGGATGATAAAGGATCCTAAAGTTCACTCACATCCCTTTTTAAAGGATGATCAGAGCTTTTGAGAATTTAGGGTTTTCACCCAGAAAGCCATTTCAGAATTTGGGGTTTTCACCCACAAACCCCAACTAAGTCAAGCAACCAATAGTGTGAAACCCGACATCAACAACTAAGAATCTACACTAATACATCCCAGCCCACATATAATTGCACCTTAGTTCAACATAATCCTAACCTAAGAAATTTAGCGACTCATGGAGTTAGAAAAAATAGATATACCAAACGGCTTGTACAATGAATCCATGGTAATTGAAAGCAAGAAGATTCTTCAATTAAGCTTCAATTTTACTAAATTCAAATTGGAAATTCAAACACAACAGTTTTCCCAATTAGTAGGGTTACAAATTCTCCAAATTTAATTGTTCAAAGTGTAGAATATCAAATAGGAAAGGGTTTTATACTTATAAGGGATTTGGGGTTGGCTATGTAAAATTACTGAATTTCCCCTGAGCATAAACTCGCTGAGCTACAATCGCTGCAGCTTGACCACGATCGCCATAGGAATATCATAATCACAAGTATTTGGCCAAACTTAACTGGCCGCGATCATAGCCCTCGGACTGCAATCGTGGTAGCGAAGACCAATTTCTGCATCTTTCCTTTTCATCACCTGTATACCTGCAAAATGTAAAAATTAGTGCTCTCAAGTAACAAAGTTGTCTATTTTATACCTTCAAATCATAGTTATGTGCATAAATTTTATATGTAAATGAGTGATAAATTCACCATGCATCAACACTCCCAACATAAACCTTTGCTTATCCTCAAGCAACACTACTTCTTACTCAATGAGACAATGCAAATTTAAGCCCATTTATATATCTAAATGATCAAAGTGACTTCAAACTCGATTAACACCACATGTAGCTCTCTACATAGGCAAAGCTAGTCTCACTACTTCCCTCATCATGAAGCATAATATCAAGATGCAAAGGACTTTGAGGAACAATAATACAACATTCACTAACTCTCTAGAGGTGACTCCTTATAAAAAGTAACTCAACTATACTCCTTCACCTCTTTTACGGAAAAGTGACAATTTTACTTACCTCAATTCATTTACATGTCGCCTCACAAGAAGTAAATCCCACACGCACCAAATTATCTAATATGAAATAAGGGATTTAAGTGCAAAACTCTCTTTATTACAAAGACTCTCGATGCTAACAAGTACCATACCATTGGATTGCCCTTATTTTCAATCGCCACTATAATAAATACACTTGGTTGGAGATCTCGAAGGGCTTTTTGAGGTTGTAACATAGGTTCTGAGAAGGGTAGGATATCATTTTGGAACAAAGTTTCTATGCCCTCCCTGAATATCTACATCACACTATTCCATCCATCTCTTGACCATGGACCACTTCTTTTATTTTCACACTTTACACATGCCTATTTTAGCTACCTTGATTTACCCATCTTTTTGAAGGCATCTTTCATTTGCTTATTTCTTTTGCAATCTATGCCTCTTTCTTCTTTTCATTATTCCTTTCTTTTTCACTTTTTTCATTACTTAGAACATAGGCATCCACTCATATTACCTTGGCCCATGGTCATCCATTACATACTTACCACCCCCAACTTAGGCATTTAGCCTCAAGTTTTATTTTTTATGTTCAAGGATGGTAGGGTTCAAGAGAGGGGAAGCTTTGAATAGTTCGAGTCTTTTAATATGTCTTCCAAAAAAAAGCTTGAAGCCTCGAAATTGGTAATGAAGGATACTATTCTATGCATGGGTAGGCTATTTAGGCTAAAATGGGTTCCTATGCTCACAAAGATAGCCTAATATCTTTTCAATAACCACTTATAATACAATTAGGCATGAGAGACTAATGGGGAAAGTTCTAGATGGTACAAGTATGCATGATATTTAGACAAATATGCTCACAACACATGACATGAAAACTCTTTAAGGGGGCTCAATTTGACTTCCCACTAAAGAATAATTGAGTAGTTACCAACTTTTACAAGCTAAAAGCCTAGGAGTCACAAAAAGAGGTAAAGTATTGATACAACATTATTCACATCTAAGCCCTTGGTTTTCCAAAGTTTTTGGACGGAGGAAGGTGTTTGCTTCGCATTTGCACCACACAAAATTTGCTATTTATGGCACAAAACTAAGACATCATCTCATATTTCGGCTTTCATGAGGGCAAAACATATGGCTACTCAGACTTCACTATAGGTATACATACAATTCCAAATAAAAAATGCTATAGGTACTTAGATTCTCCTTGCTTTTATGGCTCTGATGCTACGGGTACTCAGACTCCCCTGCATCCATGGCTCAAAACCCAATTACAATAATTTTCCCTTAAGAATGTTGACACTCTATTTATCATAGGGAAAGGATCATTCGATATCATCATAAACAAGGTAAAGATAAAATAAAAATCTAAAAAATGAAACAAACAACTAATCCATGAAATGTGGGCACCATCAGAATGCCCGAATATTACAATAAAGAAAAAATAAAAATCACCCAAAATAACATGAAAACATTTAGAAATATCTCAATAATACAAGCCCAAAAAATGAATACGGAGACAGGCACCCCCAACTAAAAAGCATATAGTGACCTCACTGCATAAATAATAAAGCATAAGGAGGGAAAAAGGGTGCTCACTATCACCACATCAAGAGATAATCTCGCCCTCAAAATCTGCATCATCTCTAATATTATTAGATTTGGGCCACTCAGCTGGGGCCATATCATCACTCTCAACTCAAGAAGAAGGAACTCTATCTCAGGGTTTTAGGACATTCTAAAGGCCCTTTACCTCCTTCCATATCTTGCTGAAGAACTTGTGCCTATTTTTCTCCCTTTTCTTCATCTTTTCATATGAGTCTCGAAGCTCTCTGTGAGACTATGCCAAGGATGAATAGGCCCTCTCAATCCTAGAAATAGTTTCTCCTTGCATCTTTTGATCCTTCAAGTACCTCTCATAGTCAGATTGATCCATATATGAATGGTAGGTGGTGGAAGGCTATCTTGGCCCCTGAGGCAACCCTGCTACAAACTCTCTTATCACCTTTAAATCTAGCATGATCTTATCAAAAGCGCCAGCTATGAATAGCCTAAGTTGATCTTTCTCCTCTTGCTCTTTCCCGATACTCCCTCACCCCAGATCTTGAGAGGATAAATGGGGGCATTTGGGAATACGCAAGTGTCTTTGGGGTATAACTCAACCCTAAATCTCTTAAACAACTTATTAATTAATAAAGGGAATAAGAGATGCATACTTCCATAGGTCATGAAAAACCTCATGTCTGAGATTAAGCTGACCAACATTCAAAGGAATGTTTTCTAGTATGTATGGAATCATCTAGGCTCTCATATCTGGAATAAATTTTATGTGTATGAATAAAGAGACCCAACTACAAATTATGTGCAACCATATCCTCATATCCCCTATGTAGTCATTCATAGATATCCCCTTCTTGGTAACTACCCAAGTAACCTCTTCGCTAGGGCACAACTTCTCAACCCTCAAGCTCTTTAACTCATTCTCATTTGCCTTAAATTGAGCCATATCTGTATTTGGGAGTCCATATATTTCATTAATCCATATTTCTCCAAAGTTCATATCCTTCCCTCGGATTCTAATGACTTGGTCTGAGAAAAATACCACGCTAAGATTAGCGTAGAACTCCCTTACCTACTGCTTATTTTCCTTGCAAGGATCTGGGAAAAACATTGCCACTTGGTGGCATTCAGTCTATCATGGAATGCCGATAGCTTTTCCAGTACCTTGTCTAAGCAAATGCCTTTCTTTAGAAGCAGCTTGGTCTTTGGAAGATCACCATAGTATAGGTTGTGGCACTCAGAGGCCATAAAATGGACTTGATCATAATATCCCATGATGTAAGCCTGGAAAACATAAGAACAACATATCAACACTCCAAGGATGGAAATTAGCCTTAGATATGCCAATCATGGGTCACTGAGCCGTGATTGTAGTGTCGCAATTGCGATTTAATGACCGCGATCCCGATATCTGAGGCTAGATCAGGCCAAATTTTCAAAAATTCAAGATTCTTATTAGAAGGCCAAATCATGTTCCAAAACAACAATTGTCACTAAGAGCATTGAACAAGCTCCCTAGGTACTCAAACATGACCTTAAAATGTGAAAATAACAAACTACGAGTTTGTTTGGGCCTTTGATTGAGCACTTGGTGTGGACACCCTATTTTTGTAAAATTTGAACGCAATTTGGGTATTCAAGACTTCCCCAAATGCATGCAGACCATTCACAACAACGAACCACCAAACAAGTACAATTCAACAATGAAAATCTCTATTCTAGGCTATCCCTAATACATGTATTATAAGGCCAACCTAAAAGTAATTAAAGTAAGAAGTTAAAGCACATAACAGAGCAAAGATGCAAGGAGGATGTTAAAATACTTTTGGATGCCCAAATTATGACTAAGAATAATTGCACTTTGAGAGAAAGTTTGAAAAGGGAGCTTGGGTAAATGTAACAATTGGATGGTCATTTAAATAACTTTGACCACGATTGTAGTCCAGGATCTATGGTTGCAATCATGATCATGTGATGACCGTGATTGTGGCGGCAAAGGGCCCTCGATTGCGATACCTGAGTTAAAATTTTGTCCCCTACACTCTCCTATTTAGTACAATACTAAAATTTTCACACTTTCCCCTGTTCAACTTTATTAAAGACACCTCAAAGTACCATAAATTCATGGATTAATAAGCAATTAAAGTAAAATCTATTCTACTAAAACAAAATCAAAGGATATGAGCCACTTTCATAGAATTTGTGGGTTGCCTTCGACATCTCTCCTTAGTTATTGCCATGACACGACGTCCTTCATATTTTTCAAGTTGGATCCTCAAAGGTCCCATCTTCACCTCCTCATCTGAAACATCTATAATTGACACTATTCGATGTTCCATGGGTTGTTTATTCATTTTGCACACCTAAAAAGATACTTCACCATCATTGACCCTAAACTTCATTTCACCAAACTCCAAATCAATGACAGCTCTGTCTATAATAAGGAAAGGTCGACCAAGGATAATAGGCACTTCTTGGTCAATTTTCAAATGAAGCACCACAAAATCCACTAGAAGGATGAATCTATCCACTTTTACTAACACTTCAAACAATACCCCAATCAGCCTCTTGATAGACTGGTCCACTATCAAAAGCCTCATTATTATTGGAGTATGGGCTCTCAAGCCAAGCCTTTGATATATTGAATAGGGCATGAGATTTATACTTACACCAAGTTCACATAAAGCTTTTTCAAATATATGTGTCCTAATGGTGCATGGAATTATAAAAGCCCCAGGATCTTTTTTTTTTCGCTCTCTTACTAGCCATGATAGTGATACGCCCATGAGTAAGTTCAATAGTGTCACCCTCAACAAACTTTTTTTTCTTCATCAAATTCTTCATAAGCTTAGAATACCCCGAAATCTCTTGGATGGCCTCAAGTAACAAGATATTAATGGAGAGGCGTCTAAGCTTAGCTAGCAAGTTTTTGAATTTAGTCTTGTCCTCCTTCATTTTAAGCCTTTAAGGGAATGGAGGGGGAACCTTCATGGTAGGCATCAGATCATTTTGTACTTCATCATTCTAAACTACCTTTGGATCTCCCTGTATATCATCCACTTCTTCATTTAACACTGGTTCTTTTTCGTTTCCTTTTTGAGACTTCAGAGTTTTCTCATTTGAATCATTACAAGTTTTTTCTTCAAATTTGTTTTACCACTCCTATTGATAATAGCCAACACTTGGGCATAATTTTTTGGATTCACAATGGTGTTATTAGGGAGACCTCCCTTTTATCTAGCATTGAGTTGAGTGAAGATTCAGCCTATTTGTGTTTGAAATTGTTTAATCAAAGTGGAGTGGGGTACAACCATTTGGTTAATTTGCAAAAAAATGTTTTTCAATTCTCAGACCATCTTTTCCATCCCTTCTACTTTCATCAAGATTCCTGCCAAAACATCTTTGGTCTTGAATTTGTCAAAGTCAATGGAATTTGCTTCTTTGCTCTTTGCCCGATCGTGAGAGGGCATATAACGATCATAATCTCGGTCTTTATCCCTTCAATCATGATCATGATCCATTTCCCATTCAGTCTAACCTTGGATCCCACTTTGCCTTTAATAGGAGGGGTGGGAATCCCCCAATTTGTTAGCCTAATACAAAATTTCTTAATTAAGCCTTTTGACTTCTTCATCATCATAGACTTTGGATGCCATGACATTCATAGATTTTGAGGGAACATCCATGACATGCTTAGTTAGTAGCTCCTATTGTGTCTTGATTTTTCTATGTTTTCCTTCCTCTCTTCATTTTTCTATGTTTTCCTTCCTCTCTTCATCTCTCTTTCTTTTCTCTTTATCAACAAAGGAGGTAGTGGGAGATCCATTTGTTACCTCAGTATCATGGGTGTGCCATCCATGATTTTTCTTGGTAACTTTCTAAAGAAGGTTTGTATCTAGATTATATGACAAATTCACAGGAGAGCCCCTCGCCACATTATCTACCACAGTTTTGTTGAGTTGATCTAGAGCTTGGTAGAAGATTAGGAAAAGCATTTTGTCCAGGACCTCATGGTTGGGACATTGAATGAGCTTCCCATTTAATCTTTCCCATACCTCATAAAGAGGTTCTCCATTCAATTGACAAAATTTAGTAGGTTCTTCACGCAATTGTAGCATCTTGGATAGTGGAAAATATCAGTCTAGGAAAGCAATGGTGAGTTCATCCCATCAAGTAAATGACCTGGCCAGATGAGATGAAAGCGACAATAATAACTGAACCATTAAAAAAATTGACAAGAGGCGCAATCATACAGACTCTCGGGCCATACGTGCAATATCAAAAGGGGCACAAACTTCTACAAAGTTCTTCAAATGTAAATTGGGGTCATTATGGGCTTCCTCCCCAAAAATTACATTCATTTGTAGCATATGAAACATGACAATCATAATGTGGAATACCCCGATCCATTATTGAGTTTTTCCTCATTATTAAGGGGACCATCAAAAGTCCCGACATTAATTGTGTGGTCGCTCATTGTGTCTTCACCTACAAAAACATAAAAACAACAAACAAAGTAGATCAAAATCACCATAGGTATACCCAAAGCTATAACCAACACTTTACAAGTGAAACTAAGTCTCACTCCCTGGTAACGATGCTATTTTGATCACGATCACCAATACCATGGTTTGGATATAGGACGATCATTGCCTATAAAGATCAAATCACATTAAGGTCAAATCCTTGAGAAGTGAGTCTAGTTCTCAGAACCTATAAGTTTTGATGGCTTCTAAGTATATGCCTGTAGTGTAAAAAAAGTAAAATACATAAATTAAAATGGGGGGGGGGATTGGTTTTGGAAAGTTATTTTACCAAAGTCTATTCAAGCTAATAAACTAAAGGCAACAATTGTGATTTAAAATTCAATATGAGATGAATCTTGGGATTATGCCTTCCTAAGGGAAATTCATGTAAAGGTTCATGACAATTAGGTGCAAATTCTAGTCATTGGCAACATGGTAGGATAGGTTGAAGGTTCTTGAGGCTAGTTTATCAACAAAACCTCAAGATTTCACCCATGGACCATTTAGGAGACCTCAAGGGTATGGCAATCAACACCACCTAATAGCTTAATTGGGTATCTCTATTTCTAGGAAGATACCCCAGACCTAGTTAATTCTCAACTCACTCTTATTTCCAAGATAGTGAAAAGAGAACAAACCATATCCACTATTGTTCACTGCTTCATTGTCACCCCTATCCCTCTTTCAAGGATGATAAAGGATCCTAAAGTTCATTCACATCTTTCTTTCAAGGATGATGTGAGCTTTTGAGAATATATGGTTTTCACCCATAAACCCATTTTGGAAAATTTAGGTTTTCACCTGCAAACCCCAACTTAGGAAGTAAGAAATAGTGAATCCCATCATCAACAACTAAGAATCTAAACAAATACATCAGAACTCACATATAATTCTACCTTAGTTCAACATAATCCCCAGATAAGAGAATTTAGCTCCTCATAGAGTTTGAAAAAAGATATACCAAATGGTTCATTCAATGTGTCCACAGTAACTGAAAGCAAGAAGATTCTTCAATTAAGATTCAATTTCACTAAATTCGAATTGGAAATTCAAACACAATAGTTTTCCTTAATTATTAGGGTTCCGAATTCTCCCAATTCAATTGTTCAAAGTTTAAAATAATAAGTGGCAAAGGGTTTTAGCCTTATAAGGGATTTGGGCTCGGCTATGTAAAATGACCAAATTTAAGAGGGAATAAACCCACCGATCCATGATCACTGCATCTTGACCATGATTGCATCTACCATGACTGCCATAGGAATATTATGATCACAGGCATTTGATAAAACTTGACTTGCTGCGATCATGGCACTTAGACTGTGATCGCGGTAACTAAGACCAATTTCTGCTACAAATATTCTAGCTATACTTTCTTCTCTTTTTGATCCCCTTTGAGATCAATTTTATATCTTTCCTTTCCATCACTGATCTAAGGTGGATTTATGTGCCTTAAGTGTTGTTATCCTAGCTTAATTAGCCTTGTTTTGAGGACAACTAGTGTGCTTAATGTGTTAATAATGATATAAACAAGAATCTATGTGTTTAAGTATGTGATTACAATGTTTAAAGATTTTTTCAAATAAGTTTGGAATCAATTTGGTCATTTAGAGTTCAAACGAGAAAACTAGTGTTACTAGCTTGAGCTAGGTGTCGTTCTATTCTATCACGATGGATTATAATGTGTTTAATGAGATCTTAATAGTTTGAGTGAGTGATTATGTGGGTAAAAACTTGTGTATAATGTTAAAATTTAAATTAAATCAAGCCACTAGTCAAGCAATAAGTGAAGATTTAAGTGGATAAAACTAGTTTTTGTCTTGAGTTTCTAGTTCATCGTTATGGAATGTTTGTTGTTTTGCACTCTATTCAGTGGTGTATGATGCTGTAGTATTCTTTGTGAGTTGATTTAGATGATATATTCAGGATATAAAAGATGGACATGAAGTGGAAACCACGCCACAAGGCTTGGGACGGAGGACAAATTCACAAAATGAAGTTGGACGTCAAAAGTGAAATTTTAGTGAAGCCTCGCGTTGACCTCGCATAGCGACCTCCACTCCACCTTTACAGGACTCACATCACGACCTACACTCCAAATTTACAGGACTCTTCGAACACATCTCCAAGATCCTTCCCAACGCATTGTACCACTCATTCCACACACGGCCAAATGCCTTTGCTTATATATAGGACTCGTGTACTAGTTGTTTGAAACTTTTGGATGTATTTGGATTTGGATAGGGGATTATTCACACTAAAATTAGGGTTTATTTATATTTAATTTATATTTTTAGTGGATTATATCATGTATTCATTGATTTTGATTATGGTTATGCTATTAGTGGCTAAACACCCTCTTTCCGGGGTTAAGGCCAAGAACATGTTTACTTTTGCTTTGAATTGAGTTTGTTTGGATTGCTTATCATATTTGGTTTGTTTATCCTTGTTTTAATTATTTTAAGGATTTGATACCCTTAGAATACATATATTATTGGCCTTGTGAACTCGGGAGGGGGAATATGAAAATAGAACGTGGGGATAGATAGAGTAAGGTTCTCATTCTTTAATAAAATAAGGAATTTGAATTAGAGACTAAGATAGGGATATACCTAGAAGATTTGATTAGTTCACTTGTAGGATGAAATCTTAATGCATCTAAATGAATTATTACATCCTCTCTCAATGATGTAGTTGTAATGTCCATGTAGATAGAAGGTTAGAGGTCGGGAGAGCATGATCATACAATAAACCCTATGAATCAACAACCAAGATAAGTAATCTAATGAAAAAGGTTAAATAGAGTAGTATGATTGTTCGTAGTGATTTAACTCTGGGCTTTCATCCATTGATTTTCCAAAGTCTTTACTTTCCTGCACTATTTTAGTTTACTTTTAATTATAAGCTTTCAAAACTCTTTTGGTTACAATTGCATTAATTTAATCCCAATTGTTAAACTTGAATTGGATAGTTGCTTAACACAAGTCTTTGAGGGATCGATATTTGGCTTTATTTAAGGCCACTGCCTGCATGTGTGCTTGGGCGCAATAAATCACCCGTATAACTCCAAAATATGGAACTTAGTTCTTTCAAGTAACAAAATTGTCTCATTCATACCTTCAAATAATAGTAGTGTGCACAAATTTTTGACGTAAATGAGTGGTACATTCTCACTCATTTAGGAGTTGCTGATTGGGTTCTATAGGACCTAATGTTGACCATCTACCAAGAAAAGAGTGACAAAGATTATATACAAATTTGAACTACTAGATACCAATTGGAATCAAGTTACAACATTAAAGAACCCAGAAAGACAGATTTTCCTAACGTCCTTTAGCCTCCAAAGAAAAGTAATGACCTCTTCGTATCATTCCACGAGACTCTAATGGACTCATTTTAGTATAACAAGATCGATTAATCTAGGATCTGATACCAACTTTTTCAAGATACAAATCCACCGTGAGTGGCACCATACTATTCACCTAGTGGTAGAACCAATAACCCCCAAAACATGATCAAACTCTTAGAGTAAGTAAAAAATTATTCCATTAATAGTTTAAAGATTAACAAGTCTAACAACTTATGAGAAATATATAAATAAATACTAAACCAAACACCCTTAGAATTCAAAAGTCGGTGTACCAAAGCATACTAAGAATGTCAAGAAGGGGATGCAACCCAAAAACTAAAGAAAGTGTACAAGTCCAAAAAAAACAATGTCAAAAAGAGAGATTCCATGGTATCCTGACATGCTGCTCACCTTTAAATTTGGAGTCGATTGCTGGAATAACAAATGAGGTCTGTAGGAGATACGGGAATATATGTTGTTCTCACAAAAGTAAATGATGGTGTAGCATTACTACACAAAAATAATAATGTACTAGCAAGGTTACTTGTCCCACCCAAGATAAGAATATGAATATATAACTAAGTTATAGGATAACCAGTTAAATCCATGATTAGTAACATATATTTAGCACAACAAACATCAATGAACAATTTGGAATCAAACCATCAATTCAATGCATTATCATCAAGTCAAGTTTAGTCAAGCCAAGCCAAAATCAAGTCAGGATAATTTATTAAGTATAAATATATCTACCCAGTTCACTTACAGAACTGTCAAATTTGCCTGACCCTTCTTCTTACATGATAAAGGATATACAACCTCCCTCTAGCCATGACTTTCAAAGGACAATTACCATTTATGTAGTAGACACAAGTGTCTATCAACCTTGTTCTACCAATACCCTTTGAGAATGTTTGAAAAATTGAACATTCCACATTTTACAAGTAAGGTAGGTCAAAAATAATGTAACAACCATAAATCATTACAAAGACCACACCAAACAACATGCACTAACTATCCATACTACAAAGTAGTTGACATGCACATATAGCACAAATTGGATTATACTACAAAATCATCACCTACCACAAACCAAGATGACATAACTCCTCTATGCTGGAGCTTTACCATTCCCTATAATTTCCGCTTACTTGGGGTTTATAACATGCAAGTAAATACAAAATTTAATAAATTAACTAACTTTTTGGGATTTATAAAACACACCCAACTCCTAAGGTAAAATTCATGGTCATTCCCTTCCCATTCTAGGGCTTTTCCACCATAATTTGCCTAAGACTACCAATTTCCTGGATAAATTGTCGAATCAACAAAATACATGGGTAATTAAAATTTAATACTCAAAACACATTAAATTATTCCATAATTTCCCCTTTGAACCGGCAGTTAACCAAAATCTGCCGTTAAACCCTCCTTGAACTTCGAGAATTTACAATTCTAAGGATTACTAATTAAATACAAGTTAAAGTATATGAATTCCTTACCTTAATGAAGCCAATCTAAGAATTTCTGGTGTATTTCACCCTAAATCACCCTTTCTTTGCCCCCAAATAATTTTTTGAGGAATTGTTTCATTAAAACTGTGGTTTTCATCGCTATAGTGGTACCTAACCACTATAGTGGTAGCCATCGCTATGGAAGAGTTGATGGGATAGAATGTCCTTATTCACTCAAAAAATCTTAGTTTTTGAAATCCACCTTAAACCTAGAACATTCCAAATAGTGCCCCTTACGCTAAGATAAGTTTTGAGAGTTCTACTTGCCCAAATTTTGATTTTGTAAGTTTCTATGGGTCCCTTATAATCTTAGCTTAATAGAAATGAAGATATATACTACTAAGCTGGTCTAAATTATTTCTAGATTTTCCTTGGCCATACCTTGCTCCAAAATTAATTTAAACTAGCCTCACCTGAAATTAGTAAATTTTAAATCGAGAAAGAATTTAGACCTAAGATTTTAAATACATGACTCATATGTAATGACAAAGAGGGTAGTTATAGTATCTCTATAAAATATGATGGAAATAGGAACTCCATTCAATCTCAAGACCTCCTTAACATAGATCTTGACTAACTTATACAAATTGTAATTCACTTTGACCAAAATGAAATGTGCTGGCTTTGTTATCCCATCGATAATGACCAAGATTGAATTATACAACTCTAAGGTCATATGATGATCCATATCTAAAACTATTGCAACCATGTCATATTTCCACTCTAAAATAGGCATTTTCTAAAGTAGACCTATAGGCTTCTAATGCTCATATTTTTTGTGTCAATAATTCTGACACTAGCTAATCCACTATACAATTCTTCATTCTTGGACGTTTGTAAAGTTGTCTCAAGTTGCGATACATCATGGTTATATCGAGATGTATATAATATTTGAAGCCATGAGTTTTGCTAACAAAATATGAATCAAATCATCAACTTTGTGCTTACACACCCGCCTTTTCACCCTTAATATGCTATTAGCTGAAAGAGTGGCCTCTCGAAATTTACCACACACCACCTTGTTCCAAATTTTATTCAACTACATATCCTCAAATTGCATGGCCTTGATTAAATCATGGAATGTGGAACTCACCTCCATACTAGCTAACACTTTACCTCTTTTTAACACCTTAAAATACTTAAACTTTATCACTAGAGTTTGAATCTTTCTAGATAATAGATTCTATGTTAATTTCAAGCAAGCGAAACTTTCTATACTTTCATAATTCATGCTTAATGAATTCTCCATCATATTGTGCTTTCCTATATAATGCTGCACAGTAACATCATAATCTTTTAGTAACTCCATACACCGATACCGTCTTAGACTTAAGTCCTTCTAAGTGAACACATGAAAAACTCATCTATGAAAACCTCACACTTAAGACCATACAAGTGGTATATTCATACGAGTACAAAGACCACCAACACCATTTCCAAGTCATGAGTTGGATAATTTCTCTTATCGCCTTCATCTACCTTAAAGAAAAATTCTATCATATTTTTATCCTACATTAATACATCACCGAAGGAAGAACATAAAGCATCATAAAATATTATAAATTTTTTACCTTCCATAGATAAAACAAGAATATAAGCTGCGGTAAAAAAACACTGAGCTATTGGAAGCTCTCTTGACACTTGTCTAACAAAATAAAAGACAACTCCTTTTGAGTAAATCTCATCAAGTGAGTAGAAATTGAAGAAAAACCCTTCACACACCTGAAGTAATAACTTGAAAAGCCCATAAAACTATAAACTCTAGTCACCTAAAATGGGCGTTACCCAATTCTCAATTGACTTAATTTTTTGGAATATATCGTTACTCTTTTTTAGAAACCACATTGCCTAAGAAGGACATAAATGACATTCAAAATTCACTGTTAGAGAATTTTGTATAAAGCTTCTTCTCTCTCAATTATCCAAGAAAATGTCCAATTGCCATGCATTCTTCTCTTTACTCTTAGAGTACACTAAAATATCATTAATAAAAATAATAACAAATGAATCCAAGAATGATTTAAAGATACCATTCATAGAACTCATGAAGGTTACTATTGTATTTGTCAACCCAAAATAAATTATCAAGAATTTATAATCCCCATAACGAGTCTTAAAAACTATCTTAGGAATTTCTATCGGTCAAATCTTCAGTTGATGGTACCCTAATATTAGATATATCTTGGAAAACTCAAAGTACCCTGCAACTAATCAAACAAATTATCTATTTTGGACAATGGGTACTTATTTTAGATGGTTACCTTATTCAACCATGAATAATCTAAGCACTTTTATATACTACCATCCTTTTTATTAACAACTAATAATAGAGCACCCCATGATGAAGAACTAGAATAAATGAAACCCATATCAAATAAATCTTGCAATTGAGTCATAAGCTCTCTTAACTCAGCAAAAGCCATCCTATAAGGAGGGATATAGATGGAGCAAGTGTCTAATTTTAGATTAATACGAAAGTCAATGTCCTAATTTAGAGGCATACTTGGCAAATAAGTAGGGAAAATTTCCTGAAATCCACACATTATAGTAAATAACTTAATAGATGGAACCTCTACACTTTTGTCTGGAAGATGTGCTAAGAAGAAAAAATACCCCTTCTTACCAACTCTTCAGAATAAATAAAAGATATGTGTTTCATTACACCTTACTTATTGATTCCTTACCACTCTAGTTTATCCATCCCTGACACAACTAAGATTATAATATTAGCATTATAATTTAAAATACCATAATAAAAAGACAATCAGGTCATACCATAAATAATATCAAAATCTATAATATATAGTATCATAAGGCTCACACAGGTCTGGAAACCCATAAACATTGCCAAGCAAGAATGATATACTTGAGTAACTACCGCTAGATCCCCAACCAGAGTATATACATAAATAAGTCAATCAAGCATATCATAAATCATGTCTAATGTAATAACCCATCAGGTCATTTTCTGTAATTCCACTTATTCTCATTGTTATATCTTTCCTATAGCTGGCCCAAGTCATTTATGACTTACTGAAATTGACAATTTGGTTACCAGGTAGTTCATTTGTTTTTTAGAGCCATTTTTCTTTTTTACAGTCTTATTAGTTCAAATTGGCTACCAAAAAAGCTTTAGTTAAACAACCTTGTATGAAAATTTTTGACTATTCCAATAGATCCAAAATATTAATTTTAGGATTGGTGGACCTTAGGTTTGGGTCCTGAGAAACCCAGGTTCATTTTGAGCTATTGGCCAGAAGCTAGAAAAATAGTAAGTTGGGTATGGGACCTAATTTTTGTTAAAACAACTTTCAATGGAAATTTTAATTGTTCCATTGAGTCTAAAATATTGAATTTGATAGGGTAGCATAGTACATTTGTGTATATGGAATTCCAAACTATCCTGAGGGGTTGGAAAAGACTTGGAAATTTCTAAATCTCAGCTTGTGCTGGTGCACCGATGATCGCAAGTCATCGATCGCATTAGCGATCAGCCGACCAATGAAAAGTGTTGCAAAAGTGACAGTCTTGTTGCAAAAGAAACACCCTCAGTAGTGATGCAAGAGTCACGTACGTGACTACTGAGTATCATGAAAAACGGATAGGGTGATAGCGGATGAGTATCGCGTAGGCGATCGATAGATTGTGAACGCGACTCCCATGTACTTTAAAATGGTATAAATACCCCCTTCAACCTATTTTTGACCATTTCTCATCCATTCTTAAAAGTTTTAACCCTAAAAAGTGGGATATCTTGGTAATAACATTGTGGGTGATTTTGGGATCTTAGATAATGATCATTTACACATTTTCCTTCTAATTTAAGGTAAGATTTCTCCATTTTAATGGTTGAATTCCCCTTTTCTTCTCTATGAATCCCAAAATCTTGGTGATCGGATTTTAGCACAAATATAGCTTAGAATTCACCCATTTTAAAGGGTAATTACTCCTTGAGCTTATGGGGACGTCGAGTTGGTTTCAGAAATACAATTTCCATAAATGGGACCCACCTAGGATTTTTGAGTGATTTTGGAACCGAAGCATAATGGTGTAATGTGTGTATCATTATTCTCATTTTTATGAGTAGATTGTGATTTTGATGGCGTGAGACCTTATAAAATCATCTTGGAAAGGAAAATCAGTGATTTAATTGATTCTTTAAGCATTTTTTGGTGTCCAAGTAGGCTAGAATTTCCCCTCTTCATAGATTGAGCTATGTAATAGTATCTGTATGATATTATGTTAGACTTGGGATTGGTTTTGGGTGTCATTACTTGGGTTTGTTGGGCCATTTAGGCTAATCAAAAACCATAATTTGGGGATAGTTGGCTATTAATTATGATATTAATGATATGAATACTGGTTTGAGTTCGGTAATTGATTATCACATTTGATGATATTAATATTGGTTTTAGTCCAGGACGTGACTATTATAGTGATATAAATACCAGTTTATGTCTGGCAATTAGTTATGTTATTAATGATATAAATATCGGTTTGAGTCCAATAACGGGAGGTGTTTATAGTTTGACATAATATAGATGGGTTCACAGTGGTAATATAAAGGCTGGTAGAATATGGTTGTTCTATTTTATTTATTCTCTTTGATTGTACCCTCTAGGATTTTGGGGTCTTGCATTGGGTTATATATTTTTTTGTATTTATTGGCTTATGGGTCCCAATATTTTAATTATAATTGTATGTTCCTTATGTTATTTATTAGTGTATTTATTTAAATATGTACAACAAGGATGAAGTTACTTTATGGTTTTCCTGTTTCCTTGACTTAGTTATGTTAATAGCATCTTATTGTATCGATATCATGATTTAGCTCAGTTAGTTGATGATGAATACTGATTATTTATGGTTTTAGTACTCGTACTATACTTTTGTACCTTTTTGTTACGGATCTGAGTACTAGTTTCCACTGTTGATTTGAGAATCATACTGTGGTAGATTTTGGAGTTAGGGTGAGTTCTTATAGTTGGAGTTGCCCCTTCTTCGTCTATTTATCTATGTTGAGTTTTTTGATTTGAGATAGATTGGTATTGAGTATTCTAGAACTTATGGTGTGTTTTAGTAGTTCTTGTACTAACTATAACAAGCCGTGGGATGGATTTCTATGTTATGGCTACTTTTTGGACTATTTCTGTTACCTTTCTTATATGTGAATTATATTGTTTAATTCACCATTTTGGGGAATTTTCCACCAAGTTAGCCTATTTGAATATTGATCTGGGCTATGGTTTGGCTTTCCTAATAGTAGGATAGTAGGTACCATCATGAATCATAATTGGGTCGTGACAAATTAGTATTAGAGCCTAGGTTGCATCAATATTATTGGTGCTAGGATAAATGTCTAGTAGAGTCTGGCGTATCAAAATGATGACACATATTTATAGGACATTCTGAGGAGTTATTTCTTCTTTTACTCATTTCGTGCTGAAAAAGTTGGTTTCTAAGATATTTCTATGGTTTACTTTTTTGCAGATGGCTAGGACACGTACTATCGCTACATAATATAAGGTTTCTAAGACCAATCCTAGTGATTCTGTCATTGTTTGTCAATTACCCAGAGGTTGTAGAAAACCTCAAGATGTGTCCCCAATTAGGGGATAGTATAGACAGCCTTCACTAGACCCTATTATTTCTCATGAGTTAGAGATTCTTCCGCCCCAGCAAGTGGAGGGCTTGGGACTATCCCAAACTCCATCTAGATTCATTTCTTCAATACTGCTCAGGGATTCTTTGGTTCAGATCATAGGGGTGGTTGGTGGTACACCGTCTAATGATGCATAGTCTAAATATTAAAGTTCTAAAAAGGGATGTAATCTATAGCTGTGGCTACCAGAATTGAGGTCCCTCATGCATCGGTAGTTGGTCATCCAATAATTACTTAGCCAGTAGTTGACCATCCTGCTTTGTCTATTAAGAAGCAAAAAATGTAGGATAGATTTTTGAGGTTGGCTCTGCCTAGTTTTTTTGGTGCACCGAGAGAGGATGTATATGAGTTTTTGATTTCGTATGAGGATAAGCTCTATAATTTAGGACTAGTTGAGACTCGTGGTATGGATTACACTACTTTACAACTGGAATTAGCAAATCAACGTTGGTGGAGAGGTCATTTTGATTTTAGGCCAGCTGGATCTTCTCCTTTTACATGGACTCAGTTCTACAAGATATTCTTGGATAAATACATGACCCGAAGTCTTAGGGATATTTTGATTAATCAATTCTCGAGGTTGTAGAAGGACTCCATGATGGTTGTTGAGTGTGAGGCTCATTTTTATGAGTTATCTAAGTATAAAACTTTTATTCTAACTATTGAGTATAAGAGGGTTCATTTCTTTGTTTGAGGATTGAGACTTACTTTTAGCATATCTACTCAAAGTTTGGTTGCTTTAAATAGGTATTTTTCTTAGGTTGCTAACCACACTCAGGTGATAAATGAGGTTCATTACAAAGCCTAAGGGGGAAATAATAAGAGACCTTGGTATCAGGTCATTTTCAGTAGGAGTCATAGCAGCTCCGGGTTCAGAGGTAGTAGTTCTCAGAGTAGATACCCTCCATGCATATTGTATCAGCCTCCTAGTCAGCCTAGTAAACCTGTTCAGGCAGCGCTCTAGAGAACTGATAGTGGTCACTCTTGTATTAGTGGCTACCCTAGTTAAGGTGGCGGTCAGTATTTGAGGGGCACATTTTCTAGTTATTCGATTTAAGGTGGTTATTCTGGGTCAGTTGGATCTTTTGGTTTTAGTTAAGCTTATGAGACATATTTGGTTATGGAGCTTTTGGTCATTATTTGAGTGAGTGTGTTACTCATGGGGTGATTATTACGACATATCGGAGTGTTCCTCCTATTAAAGTAGTTCACCACTCAGCTAGAGTTGGTATGCATAGCTGTAGGGGTGATTCCCAAGGTCTTCGTGGAGGTTCTCAGATAGGTAGAGTGAGAGATCAGTCAGGAGCCCAGCCAGGTAGTGGGATTGGTTAGTTGTATACAATACTTTATAGGCTTTAGGTCGAGTCTTTGGATTTTGTTATCACAAGTATGATTTTTGTGTGCTTTTAGTCAAACTTTTCTTTATTTGATTTGGGATCTACTTACTCTTATGTGTCTGTTTATTATGCCCCGCGATTAGAGTTATATTAGGATTCATTATATGTGCCTTTATGTGTATGTACTCCTGTGGGCGACTCTTTAGTAGGGGATCGGGTTATCAAATATTGTGTTATGACTGTGAGAGACATTAATACTCATGATGATCTCATTATATTGGACACGGTAGATTTTGATATGATTTTCGGCATGGACTGGTTATCCCACTATAATATGATCATGGATTGTATGAACAAGTTACCTTAGCCATGCCCGACATACCACAATCGTGTGGCAAAAAACTATTAGCCGTGAGACGATGGGGATTATTTTTTATTTTTATGCTAGGAGACTTATCTCGAGTGGTTTCAAGTCTTATCTCACTAATATTCATGATGTTAGCATTTAGAGTCCATCACTTGAATTTGTTTCTATATTTTGTGAGTTTTTAAATGTTTTCTCTACCGATCTAGCTAGTATACCTCCTGCCCGTGAGATTGAGTCTATTATTGATCTTGAGCCTAACATCTGACCTATTTTTATGGCACCTTATTGAATGGCTCTTGATGAGCTTAAAGAGCTGAATTCTCAGCTTTAGAATCTCCTTGTTAAGGGTTTTCTTTAACCAAGTGTGTCCTCTTGGGGAGCCTTTGTGTTGTTTGTGAAGAGAAAGAATGGCTTATGCATTTGTACATTTATTACAGAAGGCTTAATAAGGCGATAGTAAAGAATAGTTATCCTATTCCTCACATTGATGACTTATTTGACCAACTTCAGGGTGTAACATTGTTTTCTAAGATGGATTTGAGGTATGGTTACCATCAGTTGAGAAGTCGAGCTGAGGATACCCCAAAGAAATCCTTTAGGACCCATTATAGTCATTATGAGTTATTGGTGATGTTCTTTTGGTTGACTAATGCCCCAACCGCATTTATAGCTTAATAAACTGAGTGTTCAGACCTTATTTGTATTTATTCATGATTTTTTTCATCAATGACACTATTGTATATTCGAGGAGTAAAGAGGAGCATGCATTATATTTAAGGATTGTGCTCCAGACTTTGAGAGATCATTTGCTTTTAACCAAGTTCTCTATGTGTGAGTTTTTGCTTGAAACAATGATATTCCTTAGGCATGCAGTGTCTAAGGATGGAATTATGGTAGACCCAGTGATGGTTGAGGTTATTTGTGATTTGGCCAGGCCCACATCCCTACTGAGGTTCATAGCTTTATAAGTTTGGTTAGATACTATAGGTAATTCATTGGGGGTTTTGCTACACCTATGACCAGATTGACTATAAAGGAGGTCTATGGTGGTCTGAGGAGCATGAGTAGAGCTTCAGGAAGCTTAAGGAGTTCCTTACTTTGGCTCCTATTTTTGCTCTTCCCATTAAGGGTGAGGGACTCACCATGTATTGTTATGCTTCTGGTGTTGTTTTACGTTATGTGTTAATGTAGTAGGATTGTGTTATTGCTTATGCTTCGATGTGGCATAAGGTGTATGAGTGCAACTACCTCACTCAACATTTGGAGTTGATAGGGGTTATTTTCATGCTTAAGATTTGGAGGCATTATCTTTATAGTGTGCATTGTGAGATTTTAATGATCCTCGCAGTCTCCAGCATCTTATGACCTAGAGTATAGAGTAAGCTTAATGCTAGGCAATGTAGATTAATGGAATTGCTTAAGGATTATGATATCTTTATCTTGTATCATTTGGTTGCGAATATGGTAGCAGACTCCTTGATTTGGAAGGTAGTGAGTATGAGTAGCTTGGCTTGTATTTCTGTTTCTCAGAGGCCATTGGCATAGGACATTTAGTCCTTAGCCAACTTAATGGTGTGAGTTGATATTTTAGACCCTTGGAAGAGTCTTTCTAGAGTTTAGGAAAGCTCCTCACTATTTGGGCATATTCGAGATTGCTAGTATGAGGATTAGAGACATTGCATCTTCCGTGATCAGGTGGTGAGTCCAAGAGGGCTACTATAAATTTTGAGGCTGTCTTGAGATTTGATAGCCGTATTTGTGTTTTGAGGGTTGGTGACTTTATTTAGTTGATTTTGCACCAGGCTCTCAGCACTAGGTATTCAATTGTAACGCCCCAAATCTGGTACCCGAAGTGCCACACTATGCTCATGACCTCGAAGGACCACAACCTAACCCATGACTAATATCTGTAACTGAGCACTGCATAACATACTCTATAAATATGGAATAAAAGATGAAAAGCCATAAGGTTCAAAAATTTGTTAAATCATAACATCTGGAGATACGGTATATCAATACCAAAATAACTAAAATAACTGTCTAAACATTCTAGTTTGAAAGCCTCTAATTTTTCTGAATAAGAAGTTGATGGGACATATCCCAAACTAAATCCAACTGCTGAAATAAACTAAGTACTGAAAGAATTAAATAGTCAAATAATAACATCTTTGAATGATGAGGACTCATTGCTAGCCTGTCTGCTGAACGACTGATCTTTTAAGGATTCTCTAGAGCTCGTGCTTCTGAACCTATGATATAAAACACCATAGCACAAAATAAAAGTATGCGTCAGTACATTAGAATGTACTGGTACGCAAGTGAGGTAAGCTGAATGCAAAGGTTCATATGCATGAACTATAACTGACTGACATGAACATGAACATGACCATGTAAGAATACATGTATGAATACGTGAAGTGTAGCTGAAGTCATGACAATACGGAATCTGAATACTTATAACAGGAGTTTCATATTAACTGAGTGATTGTGTCTGACTGTCCTGATTCTAATGGAACTGGATGAGTTCTGTGCTGAACTGTGTGACTGTATCTGACAGTCCTAAATCTTAAGAACTATTTGAGTTCTTTTATTGCGACTGTGGGAGATTGTTATGTAACCAACATGCCCCTAATAATCTATTATAGTTGAGTTGGGGTCCAATCTGTAACCCCAATTGGAAGGGTGTCAATACCGTGCCACTAGTAAGGACAAGCTGTGAGTGACCCTTATCTGGCAGTGTCCCCAAAGAAGAATGGTGGGACCATTGTCTGGCAGTGTTGATCCACCTCATAAACCCTCAACTAACAGTGTTGATGTCTAAACCTATGATGGCTACATAGTTCTAGAATGCAAAGATTGCTTCTAAGGGTCACACCCTCTACTGTAAGTGTGCACCCTCATCCTTGGGTTCGTTCGGTGTTGAATCCTACTCCCAACTGAGTAGACACTGAATTGATTATACTGAGATAAACTGGATTGAGTTCCGTAGACTGACAAAATGTTACTGAATCCTATTAACTGATGAGTTCATAAGATTTCTGAGTTTTCCTGAGTCATGTAACTGACTGAATTCTACTGATCATGGCGTACTGAGATTATCATGAAACTGACACTGGCTCTAGGGACATAGCTAAATTGTCGGGTATAAATACCCCCCAGGACTCGATAGAATAAAAGTAATTCATGGCACAAGTTCGAAAGCACAATAATGGCTACACATATATCCATAATTCATTGACTAAGACATTTCATCAAACACTTGACATGCATTGACTTGTACAGGAATGGGGATTTCATACTATCATACTATAATGACACTTTTTCTTTCACATAGGCATTTAATCAAACATATGGGGAGCATACTTTGAATATACCTTCATCAATGCATCTAATTATCATGGATGGATAAATAAACTTTCAATTTTAAGGGTTTATCATTAATATTATGCAAATCGTCACATACTAGGATCAATCATTGGAACATGTACTTTAAAAAATGAATCAAAACCTAACAACAACATGGACATGAATTTCAATTCAACTAAATCATGAACATTCATAAATACACAATCTTTGGAATTTTAAAAGAGATTCTTGAGCTTCATGGGTGAAAGGGACCAATAAATCAACACTTGAAAACCTTGATTGTGAGTTTCTTAAAGTTCTTGGACTTGAAGAACTTGAATCTCTTAGTTTCTTGAAGAAGGGTTGGGATCTTGTTCTTGGGGTTTGATCTGTGAGAGAAACCGTAATTTGATGTAGTAGATAAATAATGAAGTTATGAGCCCTGGTCTAGTATAATTAGGTGTTAAAAAGGGTAGAATATATCCAAACACCCTTATAAAAATGGATTTAAATTGCTGAACGGGATCTACGATGGCTTGGGTGATGGTTCGTCGCTGGCTCAATGGCCTGTTGACCTTCCCATCATACTAGGCTAGAATATGATCTTTCTGCCTTGGTTGCGATGGTTTGGGCGATGGTTTGTCGCTAGCTCGATGGTACGTTGGCCATTCCATCATGCTTGGCCAGTAGGTTGACTCATTGCCTTTGCTATGATGGTTTGGACATGGCTTGTCGCTAGATCGATGGTCCATCGGCCCTTTCCGTCGCACCTGGGCAGTTCAGACTACTTTCTGTATTTTGTCCATAACTTTCTACCCCGATACTGGATTTAGGCAAATTTGGTATCGATGGAAAGCTTATTTAATTTACCACACAACAAAAAGTCAAAATCATGAAAATTCCACATGTACAAAAGTGGTTTAATCCTGTAAATTAAGTTTTTAACACTTTTAGGATGATTTTTTAAGCTAGGTAGAAGTACAGGGTATTACATTAATTCATCTAGGTACAATTAAGATGTGTAGAGCTAAAGACAACATTATTAATAGAGTGGTATAAAGAGAGATATAGTGTACTTTATAGCTCGTTGCCTATATTACTAGCAGGTGAAGGCCGAGCATCAGCGACCTGGTGGATTAACTCAGAGGTTGCCTATTCTCCAATGGAAATGGGGGTATATTACCATGTACTTATTTAGTTGGTTTCCTTATACTTCCCATGGTTCCTATGGTATTTGGGTTATTGTGGATCAATTTACCAATTTAACACATTTCTTTCTTATTCAGATGTCCTTCAGTGCTGAGAGGTTAGCCCGTATCTATGTGCGTGTGATAATCCTTTGTAGGGTGTACTGATATCCATCATTTTAGATCAGGGTTTTGTGTTCACTTATAGATTTTGGAGAGTTTTCCAGGAGAAATTGGGTCATCAAGTGGACCTTAGTACAACCTTTCATCCTAAGACTGATGGCTAGTTGGAGCAAACCATTCAACTTCTCAAAGATATGCTCTGAGCTTGTGTTATGGATTTTGAAGGTTAGTGGGAATAACACTTAGCCTTGGTAGAGTTCACATATAATAATAATTATCATTCGAGTAAATAGATGGCAGCTTTTAAGGCTTTGTATGGTAGGCGATGTCTTTCCCCAATTGGATTATTTGAGTCTTTCGAGGTTAGACGTCGTGGTACTGACTTGCTTCAGGATTTTTTAGATAGAGTCATGGTGATTAAGGATAGGTTAAGAGCTACACAGAGTAGGAAGAAAGCTTTTGTAGACCGTAGGATTTGTGCCATAATATTTGGAGTTAGTGATTTGGTATTCCTCTATGTGTCTCCCATGAAGAGTTTGATGAGGTTTGGAAAAAATGGCAAGCTCAACCCTAGATGCAATGGATCCTTTGAGATTCTTTGTATAGTGAGGTGGTGGCTTATGAGTTAGACTTACCCCTCAGATTTTGCCACTGTACATACAGTTTTCTATGTTTCCATGTTCCGATGATACGTTCCTGACGCAAGTCATGTGCGCAAATAGGAATCAGTCCAGTCGGATAAGCAGTTGACCTTTGTGGAGGAGCCTGAGCTTATTTTTTCTAGTGATGGAAGGTGGTTGTGCTCTAAATAGATTTATATAGTTAAGGTTCAGTGGAGGCACCGCCTAGTGGAAGAACTTACTTAGAAAATTGTGAGCAGGATGTAGACGCAGTATCCTCACCTGTTCGAAGTTCGAAGTAAAGGGATCAGAGATACACTTAAGACTAAAACCAAAATGTACAGCCATAAATGGGGTCACATAAGGAAGAGTAGACCACAAATTAAGAAAGCAATACACTTTATGAGAGATGAGTCATAACATACTACTGACAACATCGGGAGATACATCAAAGTCTTGGTAGGTAGCAAGAGCATACATATTATTACAGATAAAGCCAGTACCAAAAGTAGAAGCAAAAGTCTTGGTGCAGAAGTTGATGAAGTGGCAACATGAATCTTGTTTTACCCTAAAGAAACATTAGAAGGACAATTCCTCTGTAAGTGACTAATCTGATAATATTTAAAACACTTATTCCTTCTCTTTTCACCAAACCCACAGTGCGCTTGATCGCAAAATTTATAAGGAGGAGATGATGGAGCAGACTGAGCCCCACCAACCTGAGATTAGGCACCATGTGCCCTAAACCCACTATTATGCTGAGAACGACAATCACCCAACAACTTCAGATAGAGAGAACTTGCCTTAGAGTAGGAACCAAACCTCCCTCACTTCTTCTTAGACCACTTTCTACCATCTCTAACACTCTGCTGATGACCTCCACGCTGATAAAAAAATCTAAACTTCTTAATTTGCCTTTGTTTTATCTCCTCCTACTTTTTCTTTTCCCCCTCAACCCATTGCATATACACAACCAATCTATATATGTCCATATCTTTGTTAACTAATGTAACCTTACCCCCTAGAATTAAATCATAAGACAAACCAAAAGTAAATATTCTTATTTTATCCCTTATGGAAGACACTAACTCAGGAGCATATCGGGATATCTGATAAAATATCAAGGTATTACTCTTTTACCATCATCTTTCCTTGCTTCTGATGAACAAACTCTTCTACTTTTGCCTTCCTCAAATCTAGAGGAAATAAGTTGTCCATAAAAGTACTAGATAAATTATCCTGCATTGTAGATTCAACATTGCCTCCTACCATTGGTATGCTACATTCTCTAATTGATAGGCAACAAATTCTACACTCTTCACATTAGAAGCCTGCATCATACAAAAGATCTTTTCTATCTTATTAATACTATTTTAAGAAGCTTCATTAACTTTAGAACTAGTTAACATAAGAGGACTCAACCTCATAATCTGGCCAACCTTTGTGGCCTCATAATATAGAGTAACAAAAGCTACACGCTTATACTGAGAAGCTACAAACTGAGTCAACATATGAATATACTGACAAAATTCTATATTTCACACATCAGCCTGAGGAGCTCAAGGAGTACTATAGGGGACCAGTGGAACTCCATAAGGGTAATCAGGACCTGGGCCCCTAGATCGGGTCTGTACCCTATAAATAGGGCGTATCCCATAAACATTGTCCACAAGTGGGACATAGGAGTTTCCATGAGATTCATATCATTTGGGAGGAATGATTTGTAAAGTGAACACATAGTAATTAAAGGAGCTTTCAAAACCTTAGACTCTAAAGCTCAAAATAAGAAGAGAAAGGGAAACATTCCTAAATGCCTTATAGCCTCTCCCTCATAAGTGTAGCATGGTACATACCTATAAATGAGACTCTACTTGATGTGGATTTTTTGGACACCAAATGACACTAAACCTCGGCTCTGATGCTACTTGAACAACCCAAACCATAGATAACTTTTTAGTTATATTGCACTACCTTAAACCTCAATTGTGAATTAAAATTTGATAGTTTCTTAACACAAGACTCTAAGGGATTGATATTTGGCTTTTTATAAGGCTACTGTATTACTTGGTGAGACTACATACACTTGTGTGTGCGCTTGGGTTCTACAACTTTTTGGGGCCCTTGCTAGGGGATTATAAATTGGCAACTATTTTTTTTTAGTTTTACTTTTTAGATTTCTTTGGTTCTTTACTCTTGGTCTTAGGATTGATTTTTCAAGAAACAGGTTTACAAGATAGTAAGCTAGCAAGGGATAAGGAATTGGTTGAACCAACTCTAAACTCGAGCAATGCTTCCATCAATGAAGGAGAGAAGAAATCCTTCTCCCTCATATCCCATAATTTCTAGAGAAACAATACGATCTTGCTCTAATGGATGAAGATCAACTAGACCGTAGGAAAGTTCATGAAGTGGTAATCCTACTTTCGATAAATTTGGCCTCCCCTTTTTAAAAACCATCTATTGGAGGTAACTTTGAGCTGAAATAGAACATGGTTCAACTTTTGATCAGAAATTGAAAGTTTATGGGACTTTTACATGAAGATCCTCAAGCCAATCTGTAGAACTTATTGGAGATCAGTGACACATTCATCCCTATGGGTGTGTCAACTAATTATTTTAGGTTGACCCTTCTCCCATTTTCACTATTAGGAGAAGCAAAGAAGTGGTTGAATGCGAGCCAACTATTTTAGGCTGACACTTTTCCCATTTTCACTAATGGATGTAATAAAACTCTGAGGGAATATAGTTACTATTATCAACTAGAATAGTTCCTACCCTTCCCTTAGCCTATATTATAGCCATTAAAGACCTATTTGATCTTAAGAATTGACATTCTAATATTAGTTAAGTATTACAGTTAGGGCAAGCTTATGGTTCATTATGTGTAACTTTCAAATTCATTGTGAGAGTGAGAAAAATTTGATTCTTGTACCTATTATGTTATAAACTACTTTTATGTAAGTGATTATCGGTAACTCTCTTGTTGTGAGGGCACATATTTGATGATTGTTGGTGATTCATATGATGTCTTAGATTGAGAAATATCCATAAGTTTTCCACTGGTTGAGTCAGTTCTTGAGGCTCGAATGTTTTGGAGTAGTGTTCTTGAACTGTCAATTGTGTATATTACATGCTTAGTGTAGGAACTTGCATTCTGTGTAGTCATTGTAGTGCTAGCTTGAGTGTCTTGCTTGTAGTAGAAGTGTGGAGCCACCCCTGCTTATGATGCTTATAGTAAAGTGATTTTTAAGGACGAGCAAGGCTTTAAGTGTGGGGTGATGATCTGAGGTGGATTTATGCACTTCAATAATGTTATCTGAGCTTATTTAACTTTGTTTTGAGGAATTCTTGTATGATTTTTGTTTTAATGATGATTTAATCTAGTATCTAAGTGTTCAAGTACTTGATTATAATGTTTAAGGTGTATTTGAATCAAGCCAAGAGTCAAAACTAAGTGAAATATCAAAAGGGGCAAAACAAGTATTCTTAGCTTAAGTTTCTAGTTCGTCGTCTTGAATGTTGTGATGTTTTGAGCTCTAATATTTTTTTCAATGTTATTGGATGCTTGGTGAGTTGATTATGATGATATATGAAGGAAATACAAGCTTCAAATAAAGTGTAAACAAAACTAAAAGGATTGGAATGGAGTAATGAAAGCACAAGACACAACATGAACAAAATAAGATGCCTGAGATGACAAGACCACATCACGGATCTTGATGGGGGAAAACTAGCCCTGTGTCACAGTGAAGTGCAAAACTTCAATAGTTTTGTCCTCCCATAAATAGGACACTTGTATTTGATGTTATATACCTTGGACGACTTTAAAACTTGAAGAGGGGATAGGAAACACTTATATTATGTTTTTTATTATTTTAATTTAGCTTTTTAATGTATTTTATCATTTATTCAACTATGTTGATTAAGAATATGTCCATGAGTAGGTAAAAGCCCCTTTCCAGGTAAAGGCCAAGAACATGTTTACTTTTACTTTGAATTGAGTTTGTTTGTATTGTTTATCATATTTGGTTGGTAAAGAAAATTGTCTACATACGTTGAGGTTAGAATAATGTTTTTTCATTGTAAGATTGCATTGTAGTTGTGGATCATGCTATAGTATGTATTGTTAAGATAAGTAAACTTACACATATTGATTTTAAAGGACTTGGAAGAACTTGTGCATAGAAAAGCACATGGATTGTAGAACTTATTACTTTGGAGTGTAAAGGTCATATTAATGTATTCTACACAAGAGTTTTGACTTATAGTATTAGGTGTTATTCCATGGTTCTTGTGTCAAAGAATACCTTATGGTGAACAAGTTGAGAAAAAATGATAGAAACTTGTACATAGATAAATTTTGAGGTATTCAAAATTGTGTTTTGGGTATGAGTAGAAAATTTGAAGACCTAACAGTATAGTTTGAATTGACTTATGAAGGGATTAATGGTGACTTTCTAGAGATTTGATTTTTGACTTGGGCCTCAATTAGTGATATATGGTTATCTTGTACTTTTATTTTGGGTTGAGTTGTTCCTGGTCATGGCGGGTTGTTTATATGTATGTTACCTGAAAGGTATTTATAAGATATAGTGTTATTAAGGAATTTTGGTTGATTTCTATTATTTTTTAGCTAAAAATCTATACAATTTATCATGAATGAGTTGCATAAGAAGTTAGTGATGCATAAAGGGTACCTATAGTGGTATGGATAGTTTTGCCGTGATTTTAAGTTTTCTCCAAGGCTTGACCATGGAATATGATAATTTGAATGCTGATCAAGGTATGCCATTGATAAATTTAGTGGAATTGATATCAACTTCTAACTTCATTATTTTTGCTCATGGACAAAGTTGACTAAGTTTGTTTCACTCAAATAATGCTTATAGTTGGCTTGAAAATGGTGAAAAGATGTTTTGAGATTGAGGAACACATGATTTAGTATATTAGAGAGTGATAATTTAGTTCCATGAGTTTATTTATATTTTGTTGGTAAAGTGACATTATTGATGTTGTAGTACTATTAGTGACTTATGGTGTCGATAATGGGTTTAGGTAAAGCGAGTATGTTTAGAACCTCAGTTGTAGTTATCTCGATCATTAGGTGTAGAGATAGATCAGAAATAAAGAAAATAAGATATATTGGGAAATTTGGTTTTAATTACTTGAGTTTTAATCTTAAGAGTTATAATATGAAGGGATTCTAGTTACTATAGTGAAGCTGGTGGTACTACAGATGTAACTATATTTGGGAGTTCTCACATGAGGTCTATGGTGTTTTTTCAATCACTTGTCAGTTTTGGCATCTTCCTTGCCCTTACGTACTAGGACTAATGTATTTTTTGTAATGACCCTCCAGGTTATTTTTGTCATTTCCACTCATTTTTACCATTTAGAGTTTTCTAATGGTTCCCTCTAGTTGTTTATGATTTGCTGGATTTGATAGTTCGGTTACCCAATAGTTTTATTTTAGAGTTAATTCCCTATTTTGAAGTCTTTACTAATTAAAATTGGCTATTGGGAAAAACGTCAATCAAAAAACCTTGTAGTCCAATTCCTACAATTCCTACAACTCCAAAACATTGATTTTAGGCAAGGTGGATCCTTGGTTCGGGCTCTGAGTCTTCCGAACTCATTTTGGGCTATGGGTCAGAAGTTAAGAAAGATGGCATGTGGATGTAGGACCCATTTTTTGTCAAAACAACCTCGAATGGAAATTTTGACTGGGTCATTGAGTTCAAAATGTCAAAGTCAATAGGGTAACATGGTTCATTTACATATATGGGATTTCAAATGAATCATAAGGGGTCAGCGAGGACTTGGAAAAATACCAAGTCTCCAGATAGTTCCTGTATTTGGTGCGACTGTTAAAATGACCCTTTGGGCACTTTAGAGAAGGGTTCTTTAGTAACCCTACTAGCGTAGCAATTGCTACTTTAGAGGTTTGAGACACGTGGGCAGGTACTGGTTTAGGTGCTGAATGCTAAAGTATCCCAAAGCCTGCTTTAGTGGAACCTGGGCATTATATATTCCGCGCTCAGGCTGTTTTCTCCTATTTTTCACCCATTTACAAGATAATAGATTCCTAGAAGGTGTGAATAGTTTGCAGAATCATTGGCGGATGATTTTAGGATATTTGTATGCTCAAATAATACATTTTTTTCTGAATTCTTGGTAAGTATTCATCAATTTCATGGATTAGTTTCTCATAATTTTCACAAAATTCCTAGAATATTGGTGGGTTGATTGTAGCATCATTTGAGCTCGGAATTCAACTTTCTTTAGGATAAATGATCCTTGAGCATAAATGATGTGTTGTCAATTTTGAAATTGCAATTCTGCAAATGGGCCCCAAATGGGATTTTTATGTGATTGTGGACCCAAAGCACTAAAGTGAAATATGGGTATCATTGTTCTTGTATTGATGAGTAAATTATGATTTTTATAGTGTGGCATCTTATGGAAGCATCTCGAAAGGGGAATCATCTGTTTAGAGGAGTCTTTAAACTTTTCTTTGGCGCCAGGTAGGCTAGGTTTACCTTACTCATAATTTGAGGTAATTCATTGTGTATTTATGATGTTATTCTAGATATGGGATGACAATTAGGTTTTTGAGGTATGATATGCATACATACTAATAGTTGGACTATTTTTCCTATTAAGGGACCATAATTTAGGCCTAATTAACTTAGTTTCTCATGATTAGGTAGAATTCCTACCTTAGGGCTAATTGTGGCTTATTAATATCTAAAAGTAAAATTAGATACCATAGCCTAATTCGGGTTAGAATTTCCTTAAAATAGATTTTCAGTATTAAAAGTGGACCCCTTTTGACGCATCTTAAGTCAAGAATTGTGTTAACTCTTGTAGACTCCTATACGCATGTTTTACCCTTTGAAATCCTTATTTGGGAGTTTGAGGAGATTTGATACATGATGATTGTGGTAGTTTTGTGATTGAGAGTTGGTGCTAATTTTGGGAAAATTCGGTGGTTTATTGATATTGAGTTCAGATTGAAGTCCAACAATTGATAATGATATTGATAACATGAATTCCATTTCAAGTATGAGAAATGATGATGATGATGCTATTGAGTTCCAGTTAGAGTCCAGCATTGAGAGTTTATTTATGATATGATACAATATAGATGGATTCATGGTTATAGCTTGATATTTGGTAAATTTGTAGAACTTCGAATATTTACTTTCCTTTAATTGCACTCTTTGGGTTTATGGGAGACGACCTTGGGTTATTTACTTTTCCACATTTACTAGTTTATGGGGGCCAGTCTTGTAGTATTATTTATGTTTTCTTTCATATTATATCTATTTCAATACTTTATTTATAGTGTTGGAGCTTATTTTTAGTTTTTTTCCTTTTACCTTGACTTAGCTTATTTATCATACATCTTTATCGTACATATATCAAGATTTTTTTTTGTCGGCCGATGATGCCTACTGAGTAACCATGGTTTTAGAACTCATACAACACTTTTACACCTTTTTAGTTAAGATTTGAGTGCAAGTTATCGTTGACGTGATAACTGTGCTGCTTGATATTTGAGTGTAACACCCTGCATTTCGGGCTAGAATGAAAACTGTCTTTTCTACATGTAGATTTTCCAAAAGCCATAAATCCTATGAAAATTTGGTATGTTAATCAATTATGTAGTCTGGGAACCTATTTAAGCATGAATTGAGATCATAGAGATCCCCTAACTCAAGGTCAAGTTGAAAGCTTTCCTACCGTTTGAGTTTTAGTGAGCGTCAAAACTTGAGTCAAATTCAGTCGACAATAACTCCTTTTATATGAAGAACTGGGTGACCTACAATATATCAAATGAAATTTCTTCGAATTATCTTTCCAATGATATCAATTTTGGCTAAATCCAATATCAGAGAAAAAAGTTATGCCCATTTTACTCTAGCATGTCAGCATGGAAAATTGAGTGACGACATTCGTCGATAACTTATCACAAGTGTGATGACTTATCACGAAATTCATCAGCCTTAGGCAGAATCTAGCCCCCAGTGATGACATTTCTGATAATTTATCATAAGTGTGACGAATTATCACGAATGTCGTTAGCCTTAGGTAGAAATCCATCAATTTTAGCCCCCCGATGATGACATCTGTGATGACTTATCATAAGTCTGACGGCTTATCACAAATGTCGTCAACCTTAGATTTTTAGCAACTGGGAAGTGGTTTAGTAAAGGTATTCTGGTCTTTTTCCTTCGCTTCTTATGACTTATAACCCTCAAGGAGCGTATTATCTTCCATTCTCTTTAGTTAAACATCTCAAAATTCTCTGTACACCTTCAACTATAAGGTTAGGGTTTCAACATAAAACCCAATTATCTTGAGATTTAAACATGAGAATTCAATAATTCTTGCATATTTGAATTCCCCGTTAAGAGGGCTACAAGGGACACCCAATAGTTCATGAATAACCAAAATTTTTGAAGTCATCCAAAAGCTCCAAGTATAAGGTATGTGGGCTTTGAACAAGAGCACCCTTTCATTCTTGTGCCCAAAAGTTTTAGTTTTTCTTAAAGAATTTCATATTTCCAAGATGAATTCATATTATTTTGCAATATTTCAAGTTTATGAGATTATGAAATTGTTCAAGTCTTGAATTGTATGATTATCTTGTTTAACTATGATATAAATTGAGAGTTCATGATGTAAATTGCACATTCCTATATTGATTTCATATTTTCAAGTATTCCCAAGATTTATTGTTATGAGTTGAGCCTTATTGTTGAATTATGAGTTTTGAGAATAAGTTGTTGATGACTTTTAAAGAATTTTAAGAAGTATGTTCATATTTCCATTATTATGAGATCTTTAAAGATTTAATGATAAGTCTATCAAGATTTCAAGAAAGAAGTGAGTTTTGACCCTAAGTAGATTAAGATAGTGATCACAAAAGTTAAGGTTCTATTTGATGTCAAGGATAGAAAAGCTCTCCCCAACGTGGGTAAGATGTTGGACTCCATGTAGGTCACATAGTTTATGTCAGTTTGAAGAAACTCCCAAAGTAGTCCTCCACTCTATCTAAGATACAAGTATATGTATTTTGAATTCTATGAGTCCAAGATTTCTAAGGCTCTCAAGTGTCAAAATCTTTAAGTTTCCAAAAAAGTTGCTAGTTTTCAGGAGATTAAAGTGTATGCTCTGAAAGATGTTGTTTTAAGACCTTATCTATTTTACAAGTTTGAGAATAAAGAAAAAATGCAGATTTAGAATGAAGTGGAATGACTCACGTGATTTACATTACCTGTTTTCTTATTCATGATTATGATGGTTTTAGTTCAAGCTATGTGAGTCATCTTTACTAGCATGCATGTTTTCTATAAGGGTTTATGATATTGATTATTTAATTGCATACACCCCTATATACTCAATACATTCCCAAAGTATTGATCTACATATATGTCTATGTGCTACATTATCTCATAATTTAGGTACGAGACTTAGTATGCACATTCAGATCCAGTCAGCTTGCAGCTTTTAGTCGGAAGGTGATGAATCCCTTTAATTCAAGGGTTTGAGCCAGGTAGACAGTTTGAGTAGTTCTTTATTTTTCTATTTCAGTCGTATTGAGTTGGGATAGTTGGGAGTCATGACCCGGCTATCTAAAGTCAGTACTAGTAGAGGCTTCATAGACAGTCAGTAGAAGTTGATGTATTCAATTTCAACTTTGATTTGTAAAGCAGAGTTGTAATCTTATAATTTCAGTTTTGTATTGATCAGATTCAGAAAAGAGCTGTTTTCTGCTAATTTGTACATATTTATACTTTTTATTCGGTTGCTTATGATTTATACCATTAGAAGGGTTAGCTTGGGGTCACTTATGACTCTAAGCACCGTGTAACATCTCGGGACCCATTTCTGGGGTGTTACAAACTTGATATCAGAGTACAGAGTTCAAGCATCCTAGGCTGTCTATGAAGCCGTGTCTAGTATAGTCTTGCAGAACGATACAGAGACGTCTGTACTCTTCTTTGAGAGGCTATAAGACACTTAGGTAATGTCTCCATTCTTTCAAGTCTCGGATCATTCTATCAAATTGTTCTTTAAGAAACCTATACAGATTCTCATCTTACTCTATTCGAGCCATCTATGCCTTATTTTCAAGGTATCAGAAACAATCAAGCTTAAATCTTTACAGATAGTGCTTTCTCAGACACCCTCTACAGATAGTATTGAATTATAAACGAGCTAGAAAGTATCCTATCAGTGCTTTTGAGTTTTGATGATTGAAATGCTTTATTCATGATTCATAAAAGTCGTGTACTAAGCTGAAGTCATATGTACTTCCAGATTCCTCATTAGAATCTATAATGTAAAGCTATACTTCCCTATCTATGTATTCTTGTTGAGATAGCATGATTTGTAAGTTCCAGTTCCTCCTCAGATAAATCTCTTAGATTGGCTAGCAAGAAGCTTTAGAATTCACACAAAGTAGCTTGAGAGTAGCATTCTAGTCTGCGATAAGTCTCTCAAGATCAGAGTTATGTCCTCACTCTTATGAGTCGTCCAAGTAAGACATAATAAGATGTGTATTCTTAGATCATTGATTATTGTGTGTTAAGTTTCTATCTCTTGTAACCTTGTTATCATTATTTTATTGAAAAATCAAAGTCTAGTGAAGCCGTGTGAGGCCTATTTCGATTCACTAGCAACTTGTTGTGTATCTTGTTATTTTTGTGTTGGTTGAAACTGAGGGTTTAGAGGTGTAGTGACAAGAAAAGTGGTAAGGGAAATTCACTAACTATATGTATAGCCAAATCTTTTGCATAGAATTGAGTTAGTAATGAAGTAATATAATAGGCTTGAACCGTGTATACAAGAGCATAAGTTTACTTGATTCGTAATCAAGTTTGACTTGTATGTATGAGGCAGAAGTACGCCCAAGGTGCTATGGGGCTGGATTTTTTTTTTTTTGTGGATTATTACATATTGTGGGGTCAGTAGTACCATTGAGATGTTAGGTGGAGAAAGACTAGTTAGATAATGAGTAATGTTCTTGATAGCTAAGTTAAGGAGTTTGATTGAAGATGTTGAGTCCTTTTAATTATGAATGTGATTCTCATGATTTAGAAACATAAGTTAACAAGCGTTATATTGGTAGGCTATGACAGAAGTTGTATGGTTCATCAAATGTTTCGAGATACCCATGTTAAGCGTTAGAATTTAACTTTGAAATTTTGAAGATTTAGCTAATAGGAATAAGAGTTGAAGCACTAGATGGTGTGCACTCTAACTATGGCGATGCTCATGTAGATTCAAAGTTAGTAAGTGTTCAAGAGTTATATGATGACTATTGGTGCTATAGAAAGATAGGGTATAGCTCAGAAGTGAGTATTAGAAGTTGGTTTTACGCTTTCAGGTGTAGTAATTCGGGTTAAGTTCTTTTGTTCATGTGCATTGTTATATCCCAGACTCTAGAGCAAAGTGATTATAGTTAGACTAGAGTTTATATAGTGGTTCATATCCTTAAAGTGATGGCTTACATCTAACGGGGAGTTGATAGAATAAGCAACCAAGTTAAGCCTTTAGATTCTAGTAGATGTACCAGTAAGTTATAGAATAGCTATGAGAAAGATTAATGCTTGACCCAATCTTATTTTAGTATTTTCAGTTGTCCCAATACGTACTTATGCCTTACGTTCAGTTCCATGATCTTAATTTATGTTCATGCATATCATGGAGAATTATGTACTCTCCTAGTTCCCAAAAAATGAGGAGTTCTAGTTCTTTCAGTAGTTGGAATCACTTTCCATAAGTTATGAACTCCAAATTCAGGTCATGCAACTCATGACTCATGTACTCAAGCTTTATAGTATGTTCAATCCAATTACTCAAGCAATAGATTTACTAATCAACGAAATTCGGATTTGTATCTTGCATGTCCTCAGATCATACTTCTTTGATAAGTCCATGATGCTATATATTCTATTCCTCAAGCCTCAGTTGAGTGTCAAGTTATTCATAGTATCCCCTTATATTTTGGGCTCTCATGTTCTAACCTTCTATTACCTTTCCTTCGGTCAAGATATGATGATAATTAGTTATCTGGATGGGAGAGAGTAAACTTTTCTTATTACTGGAAGATCATTGTATTCTTATTTTAGATAAGGCAGTAAAGTGTAAAGTAAGATTGAAGCCAAGTCTTTAATACCCGTCATGGTTAGTCGAAGTTTTATATGAGATGTTTGGGTAGTTGAAATCTTATGTATGTCTTCTTAGGAGTAGTGCATGGAAGTTGTTCTTGATTGAGGTTTGTAATTTGTGACAAAGGTATTTTAGGGGAGTATGTTTTAAAGTGCATACGTGGTAATAGAAGTGAGGCTTGAACATCGTGTTTGCATATTTAGATGAATGCACTGCACATTAGTAAAATGTCTATTACGAGATTGAATGTGGCTGTTGGAGTAGTAATGAGGACTTTCATGTGATGAAAAGTTGTGAAGTGCAGGGTATGTTGAATTACGGTTCAGACTAGTAGTACAGTGTTATGTGGTGTACCCTGTAATTATGGGTTATGCTTAAAGATGGTAAGGGAATTTAGTTCAGTTTAGACATAAGTAGAAGGAAATATCAACGACTTGGTTAGAATTAGAAGATGAATCAATAAGTATGGTTTTTAGGGAAAAGGATTAGTTGACAGAATATTTTAGAAGTGTGTCTAAGTTTTAAGTAAATTCTACCCCAGTCTACGATTCAAAGGTCTATGATTCCAAGCTATGGAATTGTAGCAATATTGTAATCTCTTATTCAGATGTCTTGTTCAGATATTGACAAAAAATTCTTGGCTCCTTCAAATAGTTAGGACTCTCTAGAGAGGTGTTCAAGAAACCCTCCACTTGAGCATGAGTATCTAGTACGATTCAGTTTGGATAGACAGCAGTTTAGTTTAACAATCAGGAACATAGATTTCTATGAATTTCCATTTTTTCGAACTAGCCTAGTTTTACTACCTGAAGTTGTATGGTCATTCCAAAATAGTTTTGCAATTGCAAATTCAGCTCAATATATGTATCATGCATTAGTTTCAGAATTTGGATATCTAGTCATGATTCAGTTCATAAATATTCACCGAACGATCTTCATTTTCCAAGTATTCTAGCTCAGACACTGTGATACCCATTGTCTGATCTTAGCCTTATTGTCTCATGATTTGTGACTGCATAAACTACCACCTCGTAGTCTATAAGTGCGATTGTACCATGAGCACATCAAGCAAATTCTAAACTCTCAGCGTGATTTAACTCTTCATAAATGAGTAAAAAGGGCAAGTTAGCTCAGATTCAGACGAAGGTAACAACCTTTTGTCATTCAACCCCTCTCTAACCTAAGATTCAGTTAGATAGCTATTCTTATCAAAATTATATGCATTCATCGAAGTATGCCAAAGTTTAGAATAATATAGATTCAGTTTAATAAAATATTTCAACTATGTATCCTTATTTTTCTCTGTATTCTTAAACCTAAAGAGCAATATTCGGGGATGAATGATCCCAAGAGAGAGATAATGTAACACCCTGCATTTTAGACTAGAATGAAAATCGTTTTTTCCACGTGTAGAGGTTCCAAAATCCATAAATCCTATGTAACTTTGGTATGTTAATCAATTATGTAGTGTGGGAACCTATTTGAGCATGAATTGAGATCATAGAGATCCCCTAACTCAATTTCAAGTTGAAAGATTTTCTATCTTATGAGTTTTAGTGAGTGTCGAAACTTGAGTCGGCTTCAATCAACCATAACTCCTTGTATATGACGAACTGGGTGGCCTACTATATATCAAATGAAATCTCTTTGAATTATCTTTCCAACGATATTAATTTCGCATAAATTCGATATGGAGCTAAAAGTTATGCCCATTTTACTCCAGTATGTCAGCCTGGAAAACTGAGTGACAACATTCGTGATAACTTATCGTAAGTGTGATGACATATCACGAATGTCATCAGCCTTAGGCAGAATCCAGCCCCCAGTGATGACATTTCTGATAAGTTATCATAAGTGTAATGACTTCTCACGAATGTCGTCCGCCTTAGGCATAAATCCATCAATTCCAACCTCCTCGTAATGACATTTGTGATGACTTATCACAAGTCTGACGACATATCACAAATGTCGTCAGCCTTAGATTTTCAGTAATTAGGAAGCAGTTTAGTGAGGGTATTTTGATCTGTTTCCTTCACTTACCTTGACTTATAATCCTCAAGGAGCCTATCATCTTCTATTCTCTTTAGTTAAATATTTCAAAATTCTACGCACACCTTCAAACACAAGGTTAGGGTTTCAACATAAAAATCCAATAATCTAGAGATTCAACCGTGAGAATTTAATAATTCTTGAATATTTGAATTTCCCATTAAGAGGGCTACTAGGGACACCTAATAGTTCGTGAATAACCTTCCAGAATTTTTGAAGTCAACCAAAAGCTCCAAGTTTAAGGTATGTGGGTTTTGAACAAGAACACCCTTTCGTTCTTGTTCTCAAAAGTTTTATTTTTCTCAAAGAATTTCGTATTTCCAAGATGAATTCATATTATTTTGCTATATTTCAAGTTTATGAGATTATGAAATTGTTTAAGTCTTGAATTGCATGATTATCTTATTTAACTATGATATAAATTGATAGTTACTGATATAAATTGCACATTCCTATATTGATTTCATATTTTCAAGTATTCCCAAGACATTGTTATGAGTTAAGCCATATTGTTGAATTATGAGTTTTGAGAATGAGTTGTTGATGGCTTTTAAAGAATTACAAGAAGTATGTTCATATTTCTATTATTATGAGATCTTTAAAGCTTTAGTGATAAGTCTATCAAGATTTTAAGAAAGAAGTGAGTTTTGACCCTAAGTTAAGAAAGAAATCCACATTCTTGATTTTGAGATAAAGGGTATGTGTTTTGGCTCCCATTGCATATTATTCAAATGTTTTAACGTGGATTTTCTAAAGCTCTGAGCTAAGTAAGAGGGTAGTATTTAGCACCTAGTTGGGCTTGATTTCGAGGTCTTATGCCCCAGAACTACGTGCCCTCGTAGGTTTCTAATATAGCCCAAGTGGGTTAAGATAATGATCACTAAAGTTAAGGTTCTATCTGATGGGACGGATAGAACAGCTTTCCCCAATGTGGGTAAGACGTTGGACTCCATGTAGCTCACGTGGTTTATATTGGTTAGAAAAAACTCCCAAAGTAGTCCTCCACTCTATCTAAGATACAAGTATATGTATTTTGAAAGCTATGAGTCCAAGATTTCTACGGCTCAAGTGTCAAAATCTTTAAGTTTCCAAAGAAGTTCCTAGTTTTCATGAGATTAAAGTGTATGCTCTGAAAGATGTTGTTTTAAGACTTTATCTATTTTTCAAGTTAGAGATTAAAGAAAGAATGCTGATTTAGAATGAAGTGCAATGAGTCACGTGATTTATATTACCTGTTTTCTTATTCATAATTATGATGGTTTTAATTCAAGCTATATGAGTCACCTATACTAGCATGCATGTTTTGTACAAGGATTTATGATATTGATTATTTAATTGCATACACCCCTATATACTCAGTACATTTCCAAAGTGCTAATCAACATATACGTTTATCTGCTACATTGTCTCATAATGTTGGTTTGAGACTTAGTATGCACATTCAGATTTTGTTAGCTCGCAGCTTCCAATCAACAGGTGATGAATCCTTTTATTCAAGGGTTTGAGCTAGATAGACAGTTTGATTAGTTCTTTATTTTCCTATTTCTATCGTATTGAGTTCGGATAGTTAGGAGTCATGACTTTGCTATCTAAAGTCAGTACTAGTAGAGGCTTCATAGACAATTAGTAGAAGTTGATATATTTAGTTTCAGTTTTGATTTGTAAAGCAGAGTTGTAATCTTGTAAATTTAATTTTGTATTGATCAGATTCAAAAAAGAGTTGTTTTTCTCTAATTTGTATAGATTTATACTTTTTATCCAGTTGCCTATGAGTTATACCAGTAGAAGGGTTATATTGGGGTCACTTATGACCCTAAGCACCGTGTGATATCTCGGGACCCATTTTCGGTGGGTTACATTGAGATTGGGTGATCTCTGAGAGTTAGAGTTGCTTGTTTTCCTTCTACTATTATGTCTAGTCTTTAACTATTTGAGACTGATGTATATTGACTATTATAATACTTATGCTCCTTTTTCTAGTGGCTCTTTTACCAAAACTGCTAGGTCATGTGATTATTATTGATGCTTTATCTATCTTTTACATAGTTATTATTTCCTTATTTTATTTGAATGTCTTTACTTACAAATATCAGCTTTTACGCCTTTTTCTATCAAATTATCTCATTGGTTATTACTCCGAGCTATGGTTTGGCTTACCTTAAAGTAGGTGCCATCAGGACTCATTAATTAAGTCATGACAAATTTATAGCAGAGCTAGGTTTCACCAGTATTGTTTGTATAGGAGCAAAGTTCTAGTAGAGTCCCACAAATTAGAATGATGATGTGCATCTCTCATCTTTGGGAAGCTATAGGACATTTTTATTAGTTCTTCACTTCTTTCATTCATTTTGTGATAAGATTCTGAGTTGGTTTCTAAATAATTCTTGGTTTTATTCTTTATATATGGTTAGGACACGTGATACCGTTACACGATGAGGACCCCTAGTCCACTACTAGGGATCTCGTCACTATTTATGAATGAACTAGATGTTGTTGATAGCCTAAGGATATATCTTTTTCTAGGGACTAGGATAGGAGGCCTTCACCAAGACCTATTCCTTCTCCTGAGATAGAGATTCTTCTTTCTTAGCTAAGGACAAGCCTAGGCTTCATAGGGGTTTATTTCTTCTTTAGTGCTTAGGGATGCATTGGTTCAACTCTTTCGATTTCTTGGTGGTGCACTTTCTAATGGTGTACAATCTATGAATTAGAGTGGTTTAAAGGTGAAGCACATATTTAAACTATTACTCCTAGAGTTGAGGTCCCTGTTGCGCTGGTGGTTTCTCAGCTAGTAATTTCCCATCCTTCTATGTCTATTATAAAGTAGAAGATGTTTGGTAGATTCTTTAGATTGGCTTTGTCTAGGTTTTATGGTGCACCGGGTGAGGATGCTTTTGAGTTCTTGATTGCATGTGTGGATAAAATCCATAATTTGGGCCTAGTTGAGACTCATTGTATGGATTACACTACTTTTTAGTTGGACTTAGTAGTTCGACATTGGTGGAGAGTTCATCTTGATTCCAGGCTAGCTGGATCTTTACCATTTACATAGACTTAATTTTTTAACATTTTCTTGAAAAGTATATACCTCACAGACTAGGGATTATTTGACAGACCATTTCTAAAGTTTGAAGTAGAACTGTTGTGGAATATGAGGCTTGATTTCATAAGTTGGCTAGGTACGTTAATTCCATTCTGACTGCTGAGTGTGAGAGGGTTTGATACTTCATTCAGGGATTAAGTCTCCTTCTTTGAATGTTTACATAAAATTTTATTATTATGGGTAGGTTTTGTGTTGAGGTTTATAATCATGCTCAAGTTATAAAGAATTTACATCAGGAGGTGCAAGGAGGCAGTGATAAAAGGTCATATTATCAGGGTAGTTTTAGTGGGAGCCATAGTGACGCACAGTTTAGAGGTACTGGTTCTCAATGTAGGTACATTTCTCATCAATTTTATCAGTATCAGGGTCAGTATCTTAAGCCAATCTAGTTACAGTGATCATCCTTGCCAGAGTAGTGGTCAGCCTTTGAGGGTTCGTCTTTAAGTTATTCTTGCTATGGTGGTTATTTTGGGCTAGTTATATATTTTAGTTTTTGTACAGTACCAAGGGCATATTTTGGTTGTGGGGATTTTTGCTATTTCTAGATAGCGGTTCATTTATTGAGTGATAGTCCCTTTAGTTTAGAGAATTACATTAATCAAGGAAGTTGTATCCCAGCTAAAAGTGGTGTGCATAATCATTAGGGTGGTCCTAGGGTGCTCGTGGAGGTTCTCAGGCTGGTAGGCTAGGATATCAGTTTGGAGCCCAATAGTTGGAAACATGGTCAGTTGTATGTCATAATTTTAAGACCCAAGGGTGAGTCTTCGGATGTTGTTATCACCGGTACGATATTGGTATGCCATCAGTTGGCTTTTTCTTTATTTGATCAAGGATCCACTTATTCTTATATGTTTGCTTATTATGCCCCACAGTTAGAGTTATCTTGGGATTCATTATATGTGCTGTTATGTGTATCTACTCTTGTGGCTGATTCTTTAGTAGTGGATTGGGTATATAGATTATGTGTTGTGGCTATTTAAGAGTTTAAAACTCAGGTTGCTCTTATTGTGCTAGATAAGGTAGATTTTGATGTGATTTTGGCATGGAATATTTATCCCACTATCATGTGGTAGAGAAATGTTTTGCTAAGATTGTTACCTTAGCCATGCATGCTATACCCCAAATTGTGTGGTAGAGAGTTGGTAGCCACGAGTTGACGGGGATTATTTCTTATATTCAAGTTGGGAAACTTATTTTAAGGGGTTGTAAGTCTGATCTTTCTTATATTTGTGATTTTAGTGTGGAGAGTTTGTTGCTTGACTCTATTCCTATAGTTGGTGAGTTTCTGGATATTTTCCCTGCTAATTAATTAGGTTTTCCTCTGGATCATGATATTAGGTTTATTATTAATCTTGATCCAAGCACCCAAACTATTTCTATACCTCCTTATCATATGGCTCTTGCTAAGCTTAAGGAGTTAAATTCTCTATTTTAGGATTTTTTTTGTAAGGGTTTAATTAGACCGAGTGTGCCCCCATAGGGAGCTCCGACATTATTCATGAGGAAGATGGATAGTTCAATGAGAATGTGTATTGACTACAGGCAACTTTATAAGGTAACGATGAAGAACTGATATCCTATGCCTTACTCTAATGATTTATTTGACTAGCTTCAGGGAGTAGCAGTCTTTTTGAAGATTGGCTTGAGATTCGGTTACCATAAGTTGAGGATTCGGGCTTAGGATATCACAAAGACTACTTTTAAGACTCGATATGGTCCTTATGAGTTCCAAGAGATTCACTTATAGCTTTTAGAGAGATTTTTAGGAGGAATTGGGTACTTAGGTGGACCTTAATACAACCTTCCATCCTCAGACTGATGGACGGTCAGAGCATACTATAAAGGTTCTCAAAGATTTGTTCTGATTCTGTATTATAGATTTTTTAGGTCAGTGGGAGAAACACTTAGGTTTGGCGGAGATCACATATAATAATAGCTAAAATTTGAGTCGTAAGATGGCATCTTTGAGGCTTTGTAAGGTAGGCAATGTAGTTCTTCGATTGGGTGGTTTAGAACTTTGATGTTAGACCTCATAGTATAGACTTACTTTAGGAGTTACTAGATAGAGTCAGGGTGATTCAGGATAGGTTTAGGATAACTTAGAGTAGGCAGAAGGCTTATGTAGATCATAGACTTTATGCCCTAAGATTTAGAGTTAAAGATTGGGTATTCCTTAGAGTATCACCCATGAAGGGTGTGATGAGGTTCGAGAGGGAGGGAAAGTTTTGTCCCATATATAATGGAACCTTCGAGCTTCTTTGCTTATTTGGTCAGGTTATTTATGAGTTAGTCTTAACCCTAGATTTTGCTGCTGCGGTTGGTTTTTATTTTTCTATGTTGTGGGGATACATTTTGCATGCGTCTAATGTTCTTATATTGGACTTTGTTCAGTTGGATGAGCAATTAAACTTTGTAGAGAAGCCGGTTTTCATATTACTAAAGAATGTCAGGCGATTGCGTGCTAGAGATATTCTAATAGTTAAGGTTCAATGAAGGCACCACCTAGTAGTAGAGGCTACTATGGAGATCGAGAGAGAGAGATCTAGTCTTAATATTCTCTTCTATTTGAGTCTTTAGGTATGTATATTTTTAGTAGTGGATATTCTGACCCGCTAGGTTATTTTTGGCATTTCCACTCATTTTTGCCGTAAAGAAATTTCCTGTAGCTATGCTAAGTAATTATGAGTTTCTATAGCTAATAGTTTGATTACTGAGAAATTCGTTTGGGTTTTTGAGCAAATTACTAATTTTTAAGACTTCACTGGTTAAAGTTGACTACAGGGTGAAAACTTCACTCAAATTAACTTGTATGCCAATTATAAAAGTCCCAACAACTCTGGAATGTAAATTTTAGGCTAGGTGAACCCTTGGTTTGGGTCACGAGGTTTCCAGACTTATTCTAGGCTATTGGTGCTATATGCGTATCATTGTTCTCTTATTGATGATTAGATTATTATTTTTGTAGTGTAGTATCTTGCGGAAGCTTCTTAGAAGAGGAAATAATTGGTTTAACAGTTTCTTTGGGCTTTTGTTTGAAGTCATGGTAGGCTAGGTTTACCTTCCTTATAGATTGAGATAATTCATAGTATCTTTATGTTATTATACTAGATATAGGATGAGAATTAGGTCTTGGATTTATGATTGTCCTAATTATAAATATATGGACTATTTTGCCTATTAAGGGACCATAATTTAGGCGTAATTGACTTAGTTGTTCATGGTTTAGGTAGAATCTCTACCTTAGGGCTAATTGTGGCTTGTTTAATATCTATATATATAATTAGATACCTTTGCCTAGTCTAGGGTAGAATTTTCCTTAAAAGAAATTTCGAGAAATAAAAGTGGGGCTCTCTGATCCACCTGAGGCCAAGATTCATGGTAGCTCTTTTAGACCTCTATATGCATGTTATACCTTTTATAATGCTTATTTTGGAGTTTGAGGATATTAGATACATGATTATTATGCTTTTTTGGTGCTTGGATGTTGGTTCTAATTTTGGGCCAAATCTAGTGGTTTATTTATATTGAGTTCAAATTCAAGTCCATTAATTAATAATGATATTGATGACATGAGTTTTTGTTGAACTATAGTAAATGATGATGATGATGATGATATTGAATTCCAATTCAAGTCCAATATTGAGAGCTTATTTTTGATATGATATAGTATGGATGGATTCATGGTTATAGCTTGATATTTGGTAAATTATTGAAACTTCAGTTATTAACTTTCTTTTGATTACACTTTCTGGGCTTATGGGGGTCCTGGTTGGGTTATTTACTTTTCTACACTCACTGTCTCATGGTGGAAGACTTTTAGTATTAATTATGTTGTCTTCTATATTATATCTATTCCAATTATTTATTACAGTGTTAGAGCTTATTTCCAAGTTTGTCCTTTTACCTTAAATAGTCAATATACATCATCACTATTCAAGTATGATGTATATTGACTATTATAGTACTTATGTTCCTTTTTGCTAGTGGCTCTTGTACCGACACTACTAGGTCGTGGGATGGTTATAGATGTTTTATCTATATTTTAGACAATTATTATTGCATTATTATTATTGTAAGTCTTTAGTTCCAAATATCTAGATTTTACGCCTTTTTCTACCAAATGAGCCCTTTTCTTATTGCTCTTGGCTATGTTTTAGCTTACCTACTAAAGAGATAAAGTTGGAGCTATCATGACTCGTCAATCAGGTCATGAGACTTTTACTAGTGGTTAATGTAACAATCCTCATAGTAATTTTTAAAGTTTACTATGTTTTGACCATTTTACCCTTTTTATTATTTCCTTATAGCATTTGTGAGTTTCGAGAGTGGGAGGCTTCATGTACAAAGTGTTCAAAAGTGTTTTATTTGAGGTATTGGATTCTAGATGATTTTAAGTTGCTATAGTTGACTTTGGTCATCATTTTGTCATCTAAAGATGGGAGAGAAATATTGTTATTTCTATAAGCTTTGAAATATCAATTTTTTGTTAGCTGCATGGTTTGTTTGGGTATTGAGGTGTTTAATTTTATTTTGAGTCTTTAGATGAGAAATTGGTCTTAAGTTTCCTAGTGTTAATTTTAGGGTAAACTTTTAATAACGACCTCAGATGTTGATTCTTGTAGTTCCATTGAGTCTGAAATATCAAAATTACCCTAGTTTCATAGTTGGAATGTGTTCACAGGATTTTAAATAAATTTTGAGGGTTTGTTGTGTGATTGAGGATTTTTTTAATTTTGTTGTCAGTTGGATCCTTCTCACACATGTGAGCGGGGGAACCACTATGTGTGCACTGAAGTAACACTTGTTTATTGCGTGTGGCATCCTATGGGTGTATGCATATAGAGTAAATGACCCCCAGATAGTTTAAACCCCCATTTTGATCCAAAACCTTATTTTCACCATTCTAAAAGATAGAAAGCTCTATTTGAGGCAATTCTTGATGTGTTTTTCCCGTATAATCATTGGGTATGTGATCTACTCATTTTTCAAGAATATTTTTTTTTCATGATTTTGATTCATAAATTGAAACCCTAAATTATGAAATTGAAAGTTCATAATTTTATAACAGCTCTAGGATGGGTTTTCATTGATTTTTGAGATTTAAGGTCCTTATATTATGAGGAAACTTATTTGATAAAATGTTATCGAAATTTCTAATTCTAAACCACATTTGATAATGGAGATTTTGGGTTTTACCGATAACTTGAAATATAGATATTTTGATGGTTTGTAACTCGATTTCTACTCCTTTTTGAAGGAGTATTTTTGCAAACCTTAAGCCATGGGTAAAGTAATTATATCCTACAATTTCAGTTTTACTCTTTTATTTTTAGATTGATTTTTGAGGCGATTTGGGACCAAAACCCAAAGAATGACAATATGGGTATCTTTGGTCTTGTATTGATATGTAGATCTCATTTTTGAATAGATTAGGCTTGCTCCAAGGTTTTTCAGGAGAGTATGATTTCTCTTTTATTCTTTAGGCTATGGTTCAGCTATATGGGTTTTCTTTAAGGCAAGTTGAGATTTACCTTGACCCTTTTTTGAGTTTCTTATGTGCTACATGTTAGTTTCTTATATATTATGAATAATTAGGTATTTAGGGGTCTCAAATAGATGACATGGAGAGCATCTATGCGGGTATCAATATTTATTATTGAGTTAAAAGTAACAAAATCAACATCTTGATTATTCTCTCAACTTTTTGAGATGTTTCTGGTAAATCATGTTGATAAATATCTTATTAATCATGAATAAAGTGATACTGAGAGTTTAATTAAGGGTTTATACAAGATTGAGGCTATAATTGAGAAGTTACATTGAGGAAATCTGACATGAGTACATGTATTATGAGTGAAAGTGAAAATTTAAACATGGTTGTTAAGGAATATATTTCCCTTTCGAGCATGTAAGTCTAATTGTGTCTTAGTTAAAAAAAATATAGGGAACTTATCATTTGAAGAATGCTATGAGTTGGGTGAATTTCAATATTTCTATTATTTGGATTGGTTGTCATTATCGTGATGCCCGCATGAGGGTCTTGTGTGAACCGTATTATTGATATGGTTGATTATTATTGTTATTGTGATGGCCAAGTTGGAGGTTGTACCGAATTTATCATTTAGAGATATTATTATCATTGTGATGTCTGAATAGAGACTTGTGATAATCTTATTATTGATTAAAGAGCTTATTATCATTGCGATGTCAGAGTGGAGGCTTGTGTTGATTAATTGATTCTTTTACTATTGTGGTGCTGTGTTGGAGACTTGGGTTTTTTGTTGATCTTATGGTTTCTTATTTTGTTCTTTTAATATTGTGGTACTGTGTTGGGGACTTGTATCATGATTTAGTAAGACTAGGGTGACTTGGGTTTATTTACACCATTATTGAGTTGATTATTTTGCATTATTGATTTTTCCATGATAATGCATACTTATTCATCACCAATTTTTAGGGAGCTAGGACTACTATGGAACTTGGATTCTGTGAGAAAGAAAATAAATAATTTTATAAAATGCGTTATCTAAAAAAAGCTCCGACAAGGTTGATTGATGAGATTGTTATTAGTATATGGGTTGGATCCCCTCATGGGTCCTCTCCTATAGGCTTAGGCTCGGAAGGTGTATACAGGATATACTTGTTCATTGTATTTCATTTCATAATACTATACTGTATTGCATTGTGATGGACTTTGTTTTGGGAGATAATGTTATTGAGATACTACCATATGTTGTGTACTATTTACAACTTCATCTATTTAGATTGTTGCTTTACAATTGTTGGTTTCATGATATACATTTTCCTATCTTATTCTAGATCTCCAGTTTAGTATGGTGAGTGGATATAATATACTCTGTTGGTGAAATTATCTTTTGATGTGACCTATTTCTATTACTATTTCTTTTAAACATGTATATGTCTGCCTTAATTGAATTGATTTGGCTACCTTGTTAATTGGTTCTATCATCTAGAATAGACTGAGACTTTTCCATTTGCAGTTTTATTTATAGCAATATTGGGTGGTTGATATGTTGATTCTTACCATCATTTTGGATTAGGTTCGATTGTCTATAATTCTTGCAGAGTACATGTGCTTTGTATTCACTATTGCTTTTCTTTTCAATACCTACGTAGAGGTATTTAGTGAGTATATGAACATTGATTGTGACTTCCAGTGTTGAATTTACCAGTGATTGTGGTAGCAGTTGTTGGATGTCGGTGCTTACCCAGATCGCCTCTTCTTTTATCTTATGCTTATTCGCATTTGAGATACCTCAAAATATTTCATTATATTCCGTATTAATGGGTTATACTAGTGACATTATCCCTAGGATATAGTGTTGATATTTCACCTTTTTCTTACATTGTCATGAACCGAATCAGGGCCTAGATGTGATGGGTATTTCAAGTCCACCGAGTACCCGAGACCACCCCCTTTTCCTAGTCAAACAAACCACAATACAACTAGAAGCGGCTAAATTCCTAATATATAACAAGATAGTCAAGCAACTTTCTCAGAAATAAATCTAAGAACTTTAACATCCATCCCAATTCGCAATAATCTACAAATCCTTTAATATCCAAAGAACAACTTAAGTCGGGACATGACCCCGAAAATATCCAAAAAGGAAACTAAGGAAATAGTCTATGACCTAAACTATACCAAGAAGTAATAGGCCTTTTGGAAGATGGAGGCTCACCTTTCAAGCTAACTCACAATCGATCCTGAAATCACCTACTCACTGCATAGGAAAAGCAGAAGTGTCTCCTGTTCCTATATCACGTGGTGATACAGCGTATGGAGATGGTTAGCGGGGTAAGCATTAGCATGTAACTTAGGAAAGAGATAAAGTAATGCCATGATCAAATCAGTTCAAAATCATTCAAAACCAATGTACTTAATTATATACATATATATATAACATGCTGAGATAAGGAACAAGGCTTATCATGAAAGTAAAACATTACAATAGACTTTGTATCTCAAACCATCATTCATACCATGAGCTACATGGGTCTCGCTCCTCCATCCTTGCTGGGTCTATCTCTCTCCCTGTTGGTTGGGACCCAGTGCGTGTAAGCCTCATGATTCAGAGAAATACGAGGAAGGGCTAAAGCCATCAAGGCTACAACTATTCCAAACTGTATAAATGTATGTAATGTGTGAACTATGCACACAGTGATGAAGACCAATCCCCACACTGACAAATGTAGTTTCCAGTATTAGTACCTTGAGACCTCCACCTTCACGACTCATCTACATAACAACCCTTAAGCCCCATTAAAACATTTACACATTCCCATTTATTAAACCAAAGATGATCTATTAGGGCACATACCCATTGGTATCGTCATACCAATGTTTTATGTAAGCTTAGAATTACGACATACCAATTCCATCAACTTAGAGGAATTCCACGACCCCCTTTGTTTATAAAATCAAGTTGGAGGAATGCCTTGGCCCCCTTTTGTTCACTACATCAAGTTTAAAACTGAAAACATGGCCAACAAGGCCTTCAGAACTAGTTTTCACCCATTTTAGCATTTATGCAATGTAATAGCTTAGGTGAGTAAATCAAACTATGTGACAAATCATAAATCAACACCAATTACGCAAGTGGGTTGGGGAAACACAATATCCAAACCAAAATAATCAATTTGGGGGAATGCCTCGACCCGCTTTCCAATTCCCAAACCCATGCAGCCAATTTGTTCAAAAGCCATTGATAAAGCATAAATAATGCATATATAATCTCTGGAATCCAATTCATGTAACATTCATTCAAAAATCCTTAACTCATATCAAAATCCAAATTCAAATCTACATAAATAACCAATTAAACACTGGCTTTTAGTAAAACAAGTTTAAGGGGAGAGGTACATGTATTATACAATAAATAATTATGGAGAGAAGTCAACAATAGAATCTTGAATGGCCAATCCTTAGAAACCCTAGCTTTTACTTACTTAAAGAGTTTGAGAGAGATTAAGAAGTGTATTATGATTTGTACTGATGTGAAAATAAGACAAAAAAGGGGTAATAAGTTGTCGGTAACAATTGGGGAAGAGGGGAAATCTCCAAAGTACCCCCAATTAAACAAAGGAAAAACAGTCACCAGTCGTTACAGGTCACATGATGACTCATGACTATCTACTATAAGTCATTGCCTGGGCTCGTAGTCTGAGATGTGAATCGATCACCCATTACTACTGACCCTATGAGTAATACCCTATAACTCGTAGTTGGACCTTATGACTCATAGGTTCTACTAATCATCAGGTCAGAAATATTTGGTCACTATACTGGATAGGCCGGAAGGCACCCCATGACTCGTAGTATGTCCATACGAATTGCAACATCTTAGTCATAGTCTCAGTAAAAGATTTTGTTATTACACTGGTCACCCTACAATTTGGTGTCCTATGACTCATAAGATGAGTCGTAGCTTGGGTTGTACGCTTAAATCTTGAAATTAGCGAAGGCCAAATTCTGAGGTATTACATTCTCCCTCCAGGATCATTCGTCTCAAATAATGAGTGAAGGAATCCCTTAGCACAATTCTAAGACATAAATACAACCAAATTTTTCTTTAACAAAGTCAGAAAATAAAGATGACAAGGAAAACACATACTTTAAGCACGATTGTCTAATCTGGGAACAAGAATAGATATCAGGACTTCATGTCCTCTTCCATTTCCAAAGTAGATTCTTCCACCTTTTGGTTCCTCCATAGAACCTTTACTGATTCTACATCTTTAGTCCTCAAACAACAGTTTTGTTTATACAAAATCTTCACCGGGACTTCCTCATAAGACAAGGAACCCATAATACCAACACTCTCAATAGGCACAACCAAGGAAGGATCTCCCACATAATTTTTCAATATCGAGACATGGAAAATTGGGTGAACGGAACCCAAACTCGAAGGTAAATCCAAATCATAAGCAACATTACCTACTCTAAAATTATGTATGGGCCCACATATAGGGTACCGAGCTTCCCCTTCTTTCCAAATCTCATCACTCCCTTCATATCAGGGACTAAAATAAATGCCAAAATCAAGAAGAGAAATGCATACTTCAATGCAAAATAATGTAAATTGGAGCATCATCAGTTTAACTATCTTCTGAATAAACAACTTTGCATAGTATTTTGTAGCATAAGTAGTCCTCACCATCAAGAAATGAGAAGAGTTAGTAATTCTATCCGCAATGACCCAAATCGAATCATACTAATGGCGAGACCGCGAAAAAACTGTAATGAAATCTATATTGATCATGTCCTACTTCCACATAGGCAACTCAACCTATTGAGATATGCTTCCAAATCACAAATGCTCAACCTTCACTTGCTGACACACCATACACTTAGCCACAATGTTAGCCATATCACTCTTCATGTTGTTCCACTAATAGATCTCCTTCAATTCATGATACATCTTTGTCGAACCAGTATAAACTATATACCTCGACTCATAAGCCTCAATCATAACTCTTTCCTACAGCCCATATACATCAGTAAGAAAAGAAGGTTTTTCTAAGTTTGAAAGAATTAGGCAGCTTAATATCTAAGTAGGCTGAAAAACACTTTGATAAGTTGTAGATATTGATAATTTGGTGTTTTTCACAAGTCACGAGAATCAAATACCATAACTATTATCCAAAAAAGTTATTAATCATAGTGATCACAACTCTTGTTTAACTACATCATTGATTTGAAATACAACAAAATTAACTTTGAGTTTCTAAATAAAATTGAAATGTTAATGATAGATTGCTTTGGTAAAAACACCTATTTAAAGGAAAGTGTTGACTATTAGTCTGTTAAATCACAAATAATCTTATTTAACACCCTATTTCCAGTGGGATTTGACCCTAACCTAGTTGAGTTGTATATTTGATGATGACAGCTTACTCTCACATAAGAGAGCTGTAATTTTGGCATATCAGATGGGTTTACATAAGAGGATTCTTAGATGGTGCATTGTCTTTGATGTTAGGGGAGATAAAATAAGAGTTACTGCAATAGCTAAATTAGAAGAAAAAATTTAAAGCTTTATTGAATTTTAAAGTTGGCCTCTAAAATGTTTGAATTTTGTTTAGTAGAAATTGTTTATTCTTAAGATGAAGTCTTACAATATCTTTTATTTGATTGAAATAAATACGATGTAGTAGATTATATTTTATTCTAGGTGATGTTATTCAAAGATTAATTTTTAATTTAGATTTAAATCATTAAATTTTAATGGTGATAGAACAAGAAGAAAAGAAAAAAAAATATAAAAATCTAAAATGAAAAAAGAAAAGTTATTGTTGAGTTGGCATGCTAGATGGTGTTCATCTCACTCAAATATCATTCCACATGGACATTGACCTTGCCATGGTGGAGAAGTGTCTAAAAGAGGTTTTTTTTTAACTATGACAACCGTAGGGGCATATTTGGCCGTAAAGTATAACGGTACGACATATTTATCCTATAGTAAAATCATGGGCAAATTTAGCCGACAAACAAAAGTAGAGGGGTATTTTTGACACTTTTCCTCTGAGGAATATCATAGGATGTTTTACACATGTCATTAAATCTTGATCAATGAGGGAGACAAGTATGGAGGTGCGAAATATCAATGTGGAGGTAATGGAGGTGTGGATTTCGCTACACATAATGATGAGAATTATACTTAGGAGTTCTGATCATCTACAAAATAATAATAATAATATTTACAACATTAAAAAATTTGTATCCATTTACTTTTGAATCATACATTCTAATAATGACCCTCAAGGTCATTTCTCATTTTCCATAAGTTTTAGGTGGTTTTTGCTATTCCATAATGGTTACAGGTCATTTACCGCCATCTAGAATCATCAATTCGATTATCAGGCAGTTCATTGGGATTTTATGCTTATTTCCCTATTTTAGAGCTTTTGGCATTGAGAAATAGGTCTCGAATTGAAACACCTTGTAAACTGTCATGTCCCGAGACTACCCTATTTGTAACATAGTGCTTATGGTTACAAGTAACCCCAAGCTAACCCATGATCTGGAACAACCTGTAAATACAAAAAGGAAGGTAAAAAAATACTGTGTGGAATTAATTTTGAAAAAGCATCTAAAAATCAAGAAAATATCAAAGGTAGCTGAAATACATCACTGGAAAACACGTCTAACTGTCTAATTGTCTGAAAGTTTCCTCTAAACTTAATGAATTGTTAGGACAAGTCCCAACTAACTTTTAATAACTAAAATAGCATAAAATAAATTACTAGGAAGAATAACTAATAATATAACTAGTCGTCGACTGATGAGGACTCACCAACGTTGTAGCTGAGAGGCATAGGCACGAACTATGTAAGATTTGGGAATAGAGTGTCTGAACCTATGTTATTAGACAACATAGCACAAAAGAGAGTATGTGATAAGTACTTTGAATGTGCTGATATATGAGATGGAAGATATCTCATATACATATCTACTGAGCATGAAAAATCAAATGCAAGACCAAGTATAATTATATACAAAAATAATTTGAATAATTGGATGATTGAGATACTGAACATTTCATCATGCAAACCTAAATTGAACAAAATCTAAATAAACATGGTCCAACCAGTAACCCTAGTTAGAAGGGTGTCGATACCTTTCCAAGGGTACTAATACTGGCTAGTATGGATCCACTAATCTGATATCTCGAAGGACTAGGATGCCAAACCCAAACTGACGGCTGATCCCTAATCTCAAAGGTGACCCCTCATAATCTAAGCTGGTAACATAACTGGAGGGGGAGCCATCATCTATGCATTTGTTCGGTTCTAAGTGTTACTGCCAAATGAAAGTCTTTGAAGTATAACTAAAACATAGATTAATAACTAATATGCTCAAGTCATAGTATTCTTAGATTAATACTGTATACTTAAACTGAAGAAATCATGAACTTGTAAATTGATGCACGTTTAGAACCTTGGTATCAGGTGTTCATAAACTGCCAGCACAAAGTAATACAACTGATCATAAAAATGTTAAAACATATAATAATATGGAAAATCATAAAAAGTACACAGTATTTTAATAAGTAATTATAATATGAATGTTGAAGTTTCTCAAACATAAGAAAAGATAATATTTAGAAAGGAACATATATTCATGGTACATAACCTAATATAACTAAGGGAAAGTTAATTTAATTCATATAATCTTGAAACTCCATACAAGGGAAAAGGGGTTATATTTGTAAATTTTTAGAATTTGTTGGGACTCAATGAGTGAAAGGGACCCATTGATAAATATCCCACATATATGAGTGTAGAAGCCTATAAGAAATCTTTTTGAAAATTTAAATTGCTTGATGAACCCTAGTTTTCTCTTAGGATGAAGATAATCGCTTTGTTCTTATAGGAGAAGTGATTTCTAAAGTTATAAGGTATTTGGGTAATTTTAATCCACCAATAATTGATGTTGGGGTACCTAAACAACGTGGGTTTGGGGTTAAAAGGGGTGGAAATTACCAAAAATCCTTTATTAAAAATATGCAGGAATTCCATTTGCAGTCATTATGACTTACCCTATGACTCATCACGACTAGTTATGAGTCGTAGTCTTATTCATAACATTAGGTACTGGGATCTTGGCTACTTTATAATATGACTATGACTTCTATTCTAGCGACTTGTTACGACTGACTATAAGTCGTTAGGTGGAGTCGTAGTCTAGGATTTAATTCTTGGATCCCTTACTGGTCAGGTCATGAGTCCACACAATTACTCATAATGACAGAATACGATCCATGTATTGGACTCATTGCAACTGAATGGGATATTAGTGGAAGTTTATTGTGACAACGAGTCCCTTATAATGACTTGTAGCCTCTGATTACAAGTCATGGACAGGAGTCATAGTCACTGGGCTTAAATTGAAGGTTTTTTTTGTTGTGACTACGACTACTCATAATGACTCATAACGTTTAGTTATGGGTCCTCACATGCATTATAGCCACTGGTAGCTGACTGATACTCAAGGGAAAATTGCACAACTTTCCACCATGATATTGGATTAAGGAGAGACTAGCGGCACTGGAAAGCTAATTTAGCGGCCGATCCTTTGAGGTATTTAGAGCTTAAAAATTTGGTGTTTTGCAATATCTCCCCGTTGGGATTATTTATCCTAAAATGAAACTATCTGAACTAGGGAGCTGAGATTATGCATTGAACACTTATGAGCTGAATTATGTCTAAATATCTAGATTTGAAACATGATGCATGGATTGAACTGAACTCATGAATTCATAATATGATATGAAGATGGATGAATAGCTTAGATAGAAAGAAAGAGAATTAAATAATTAAGGAAACTATTACCTAAAGATGAATCTGGATTCGAAGAAAAAAGATAAGGGTACTTGGCTCGCATATCAGCTTCATTTTCCCAAGTATCTACCTCATCAGACTGATTTCACCACAGAACTTTCACTAATGAAACGTCCTTATTCCCCAACCTATGAATCTGACGGTCAAATGTCTCAATTAGGAATTCTTCATAGGAGAGGCTATCTTCCACGCCTACACTCTCTAATAGAATGACTAAAGCTGGATCACCAATGCATTTCTTTAATAAAGAGACATGGAATACTGGATGCACTGATGCTAACTCTGTAAGTAACTCTAACTATAGGCTACCTTCTTAAAAAATCTCAAAATACTATATGAGCCAACATAGTGGGGATTGAGTTTTCATTTCTTACAAATCTCTTCACCCCCTTCATGGGTAAAATTTTTAGATACACCAAGTCATAAATATCAAACTCAAGCTCCCTCATCCTCACATCTGCATAGGATTTTTGTCGACTTTGGGATGTCTTCATCCTTTCTCAAGACAATTGAACTTTCTCCATCACTTATACACATAGTCAAGCCATATAAAAGTATCTTGGCCAACCACAAACCAAATAATAGGAGACCTACACCATCTTCCATAAAGAGCCTCAAATGGTGCCATCTAAATATTAGAGTGATTGTTTTTATTGTAGGCAAACTCAATTAAAGGAAAGTGATTTTCCCAACTACCTTTGAAATGAAAACATAAGCCCTCAATATATTTTTTAAGGTATTAATGATTCTCTCTACCTGACCATCTTTCTGGTGGTCAAAAGCTGTACAGAGATGAACTGGGGTACCATGACCTTTTAGAAAAGCCTTCTAAAAATAAGAGGTAAATATAGTATATCTATCTGAAATAATGGTCAATGGGACTCCATGTAACTTTAACAACTCCTTAAGATAGAGTCTAGCATAATCCTCTGCTGAATATAAATTATGTACTGGCAAGAAATGAGATGACATGGTCATTCTATCAATAATAATAACCCAAATAGAATCATCCCGACGACGTGTACATGGTAACCCTATAACAAAGTCTATATTAATCACCTTCCACTTCTTAGTAGGGATGTTGAATTCTTGTAGCGTAGCATAGACCTCAGATTCTCAACCTTAACTTGTTGACCATTTGCACACTTAGCCATGAATTTTGCTATATCCTTCTTTATACCATTCAGCCAATAGACTTCCCACAAATCGCGGTAGATCTTAGTGTCTCCTTGGTTAATAGAATACCACGGACCTCATGCCTCTGTTAATATTCATTGACTCAAATCATCTATATTCATAATACATAATCTACCCTAACAACAAAGTACACCATCTCCTACTTGGTGGAAAACCTCAACCTTCTAATCCTGAACTACCTCTTTGAACCTAATAAAAATATGATCCTTGTCTTGCTTCTCTTTTACCTTGGAAACCAAGGAAGATTCTGAGCCATTCTAAACCAAAACACTACCTTTGACCAAAACAACAAATCAAACACCCAATGTAGCAAGTTGATGAACCTCACGGACTAATTTTTTCTTATTATCCTCCACATTAGCAACACTCACTATAGATAATCTACTAAGGGAATCCGTTACAATATTCGCCTTGCATGGGTGATACAACACACTCATATCATAGTCTTTAAGCAATTCTAGCCACCCTTTCTAACGAAGATTTAGGTCTTTCTGAGTGAAAACATATTGCAAAATCTAGTGATCAGTAAGCACGTCAACATGAACCACACCAAGGTAATGCCTCCAAATTTGTAAGGCAAAAACAACTGCTGCTAACTCAAGATCGTGAGTTGGGTAATTCTTGTCATGAATTTTGAGTTGTCCATAGGAAAACGCTATAACATTGCCCCAATGCATCATTACACTACCAAGACTAAATATAGAAGAATCACAATGCAGTACAAAACCATCTAAGCCCTATGGTAGGGGCAAAAATAAAGTGGAAGTGAGTCGAGTCTTCAACTTAAGAAAACTCTTCTCGCAGAAATCGGTCCTCTAAAATTTAAATTTTTTGAGTTAATCTGGACTTGGAGAAGAAATAGAGGAATATCCTTCAACAAACCATCTTTAGTAACTGGCTAAACCTACAAAACTCCTGATGTGTGACGGAGAGATGGGTTTAGGCCAGTTTTATATTACTTTAATTTTTTGAGGATCAACTCGAATGCTATCACCATAAATAATGTGACCAAGGAAGCTACTGATTTCTACTAGAACTCACACTTGATGAAATTAGAGAATAACTAATGATCCTTAAGGGTCTACAAATAATCCTCAAATGGTCTGCATTTTAACCTTTAATACGAGGATAGAAAGGGATGTCATCTGTGAAGACTATAATGACCATGTCAGGTACTATTTGAACACTCCATTCATCAAGTTCATAAAATCTAAAAGGGTATTCTTAGTCAAAAATACATAACTAAAGATTCAAAGTGACCATACTGAGTTTTGAAGGCTATCTTAGGAATGTTACTTTTTCTAACTCTGAGCTGATGATTGCCAAATCTGTGATCTATCTTAGAGAAACAATTTGCACCCTAAAATTGGTTGAATAAGTCACCAATACTATAGAGAGTATACTTATTCTTGATTGTGAATTTGTTTAACTGACGTTTGTCACTGCATATTCTGAGAGAACTGCCTTTCTTACACACAATAAGAATTGGGGCACTGCACGGGGAAACACTAGACCTGATAAAACCCTTATCAAAGAGATATTTCAACTGTTCTTTGAATTTTTTAAGCTAACATCGATCCATTCTTAAAGGTTGAATTAAAATAGGATGGGTATCTGAGAAAAGATCTATTCCAATGGTTATTTACCTCTCGAGAGGAACTCCAGGCTGATCTAAAGAAAATACTTATGAAAAATTATTAACTACTAGAACTAATTCAAGATTTAGAATCTTAGATTTTGAGTACTTGACTCGTACAAGATGATAGATGCTACCCTTGGATATCATCTTCCTTGCCTTAATGTAGGACATTAATCAACCTATACGAACGAAGGTAATACCCCTCTATTTTATAATTGGATCATTAGGAAATAGAATTGGACTATTCTTTTTCTATAGTCAACTGATGCATAACAATAGTAAAGTCAATCCATGCAAAGAATGATATAAAAATTAGGCATCTCTAATTCTATAAGATTGACCGAAGTAACTCTTTGGGATACTATGATTAAGCAATTTCTGTGCACCCATTTATGTATGATGTAACTAGCTATGGGAGTGGACCCTTATAAGGTTTCTACAAGAATTTTAGTGTTGACACCGAATCTATTGTTATATAAGGAGTCATGCAGGACAGTGTGGCTCCAGGGTCTAAGAATGCATACATATAAAGGTGGAAGACATGTAAAGTACTAGTAACCACATCAGGAGAACCTTTCTAATCCTGTCGAGTCTGAAGATCATAGAATTGATTCTGGCACTTTCTACTAGTTGCTCTAGAATTGGCACCCTGCTGAGTTGGGCGTTTTGTGGAAAATTTCTTTCTCATTGTGTAATTGTATTACATTTCATTATTCAATGGCTTGACTTGCCATACCCAAAACATGTATTGTTTTTTGCAAAGCACTCACCTTTTTTGTTCTTACCACATCTCTTGTAAACTAGATTGGTGTGACCACTATTCATGCTACCCTAGGATTTCCAGCTTGGTGCTCTATCCCGATTGTCCAACCTGAACTTAGGCACCAAAGCACTGGCAGAAGATGGGGTTGGAGTTAAGTATTTCTTATGGAATAGAGGATTACTACCACCTTCTGACCTCTACTGAGAGAAGTTAAAACTACCTGTTCTAGTCCTCTAATTCAATTTTACCTTTTCTTTGAGGTTCTCCTCCTTAGTATTCTGAGCATGAACCAACAATCAAGAAAGCTCCATCTCCTTAGAAAACACAGTTGTCCTAAACTCCTTGACAATATCTTTTGAAACACCAGATATGAACTTACTCATCCTGGCCCTAGAATTATCTACCATATTCGGAGCATACATCGCCAGTGTAGTAAAATTGAGTGAATACTCCTTCACAATCATGTTACCCTACTTTATATTGATAAACAGTTCCACCTTGGCTTCCCTCAGCTCGAGCCAGAAGTACTTATCTAATATAGTAATAGAATACTCCTCCAACTCTACAGGTCCTACATTGGTGCCTTAATTTTTTTCCACTGCTTAACCCAAGTGTGAGCTACCCCTTCTCTTTGATAAGTTGTTCAGTTAGCACTCTCTCTTAGGGTAATGACCATTATACCAGTCACCTTCTGCACACAATTCAAAAACTATTGTGGATCCTCATCATACTTGTATCCATAGAACACTGGTGATTCAAATGAGTGAAATCCTGATTTCTGGATGCTACACCATAGGATTGGTTGGGGAAACTGCCTGTTGAATACTCTGAGCAAACATGGATTGGGCTAGTGATATTAAGGTAGCCCTAAATTTAGTGTGATAGACCTGCTCGTTCAGAGGGTCTTCGAGAATAGATGGTTGTGTGAGCTTGTCCCTATTTCTCCTTCCATTAGCCCTTATGGAAGGGTTTTCTATAAATAGTAGAGAATGAGTTTGGAGAAAAAGTTTAATAGAGCTTACACTCTATCTCACAACAAAAACACTAAAAGAAAGGAGCCTTTTCTAAAACATTTTGTAGCCTCTCGCCCATAAGTGAGGCTCTCTTTACACCAATGAACAAGACTCTACTTAATGTGGATTTTAGACACCTAGTACACTTTAACCCTTGTGCTCTAATTCCAAGTTTGTCACAACCCGAGACTACCCCCTAGTCATAATTTTGTGTATAAAGTCATAATTAACCCTAATATAACCTATGATCTAGCACAAGATGTAAATACAAGAAGGAAGGTAACAACATACTGTGCAGAATTTATTTTAAAAAAATATTTGAAAATCAAAAAAATATTAAAGGTAGTTGAAACACATTACTGGAAAACATGTCTAAGTATCTGACTATCTCATTATCTTAAAGCCTCTAGACATGATGAGTTGTTTGGAAAGGTCCACAACTAACTCTGACTAATTGAACTAGCATGTTATAAAATACTGGGATAAATAACTAATAATTTAACTAGTCCTCGACTGATAAGGACTCAAAGTGGCCCAGGAATGGACTACGTGCAATCCAAGAACTGAGTGTTCAAAACTATCTTATATGACAATATAGTGTAAAAGATATTATGCGATCGGTAGTTTGAATGTACTGGTATATGAGATGGAAGCTAGCTGATATATAGATACACACACTCAGCATGAATGCATGAACATGAAAAATCAAATGCAAGACTAATTATAAACATGTACTGAAGTAATTTAAATAACTTGATGACTGAGATACTGAAAACTTGATCATGTAGACCTGAATTGTGTATAATTTGAAAAACTAAATAGAGGACTGTGGGAAATAACTAAACCCGACATTACCTAATCTAAGCTAATAGAGGTCCAACCTGTAACCCCAATTCGAATGATGTCTATACCTTTCAAAGGTTACTAAAATTGGCTGGTGTGGATCCACTAATTTTATATCCCAAAGGACTAGGATGCCAAGCCTAAACTGACGGGTGACCCATAAAATGGTATCAAGCCTAAACTGATGGGTGACCCTTCATAACTTACACTGGAAATATAGTTTTGAAACTTAGAAATGAAAATAATGGCTCATACCCAACTGATGGGGGAGCGACAATCCCTGTGTTCGCTCGATGCTAAGTGTTACTCTAAACTTAAAGACTCTGAAGTGTAACTAAATATAAACTGATAATTGATATGCTCAAGACATGGAATTCTAAAATTAATAATGTATACATAGACTGAAGGAATCATGAACTTGTAAATTGATGCATGTTTAAAACTTAATATCGGGTGTTAATGACCCGCCAACACAAACTAATGCAACTGATCACGAAAATGGTAAAATTAACCATAGTATGGAAAATAAAAAATAGTACTCAGTATTATGATAACTAATAATAATATGTACAATGGATATTCTCAAACATATCAAAATAATTCTCAAAAATGAACATTCATAATATATAACCCAAAAATAACTGAGGGGGAGTTGATATAATTCAAATTTAACTTGAAACTCCATAAAAAGGGGAATAGGGTTTGTATTTGTAAGTTTTGCAAATTTCTTGAGACTCACTCAATGGCTGAAAGGGACCCATTGATGAATATCCCACATATCAGAATGTAGAAGCCTTGAATAAATTTCTTAAAAAATGAAATTGCTTGATGAATCCTAGTTTTCACTGATGAGGAAGAGGATCACTTTATTTTTCTAATAGAAATGATTTATGAAGTTTTGAGATGTTAGGGTATTTTAATACACCAATAAATAATGTTCGGGTACCTAAATGAAGTGGGTTTGGGGTAAAAAGGGGTGAAAATTAGCATAAAGCCATTATTAAAAACGTCCAAGAATTTTGTTCCAGTCGTTATGAGTAACCCTATGACTCATCACGACTATTTACGAGTCGTAAATTAAGGTCCTGGGATCTTCGGTCCTTTCTTATATAACTACGAATTCCATTGTAACGACTCATTACGACTGACTATAAGTCGTTAGGTGGATTCGTAGTCTAGGAATTGATTCTTGAATCCACTACTAGTTTGGTTACGAGTCCACAGAATGACTCGTAATGTCAGACTATGATTCATATGATGGACTCCATACCACTGGAATGAATTTGTGGTGGAACACTGTTGTAACTACGAGTCCCTCCTAACGGATCTTATCCTTTGATTACTAGCCATGGAGTGGAGACGTAGTCACTTGGCTGAAGCTGAAGGATCTTTTTGTTTTTAAATATGACTACTCTTAATGACTTGTAATGTATGGTTATAGGTCATCACGTGAGTCGTAGCCACTTACAACTGACTGAAACTCAAGGGAAGATTGCAAAACTTCTCACCATAATATCAAAATAGGGCGAGACTTGATGCATTGGAAAACTAATTTAGCGGTGTATCCTTTTAGGGGTTTAGAGCTTTAAAATTTGGGTTATTACAATATTTCTCCCTTGGGATCATTAATCCCTTAATGAAACTGATTGAACTAGAATACTAGGGAACTGAGTCATGCACTGAACACTTATGAGCAGAGTCATAACTAAATATATGGATCTAAAACATAAAGCATAGACTGAACTGAACTTATGAATAGATGCTATGATAAGAGGATGGGTGGATATCTAAGATAGAAAATAAGAAAATTAATTAATTGAGGAAACTATTACCTGAAGCTGAATCTAGATTTGAAGATAAAATATAAGGGTATTTGGCTCGCATATTAGCTTCTGTTTCCCAAGTATCTCCCTCAACAGACTGATTTCCCCATAGAAATTTCACTAAAGCAACTTGTTTATTCCACAACCTATGAATCTGACAGTCAAGGATCTCAACTTATACTTCATCATAGGAGATTCTATCTTCTACGCCCACACTCTCTAAAGGTACAACTCAAGTTGGATCACCAATGTATTTCCTTAGCAAAGAGACATGGAAAACTGGATGTGCTGATGCTAACTCTGCAGGCAACTCTAAGTCATAGGCTACCTTCTTAAAATTGCTCAAAATCCTATATGGGCCAACATAGCAGGGACTGAGCTTCCCTTTCTTACAAAATCTTTTCACCCCTTTTATGGGAGAAAATTTCAAATACACAAAGTAAAAAATATCAAACACTAGCTCCCTCATCCACATATCTACATAGGATTTATATTGACTCTAGGCTATTTTCTACCTTTCTCGAATCAACTAAAATTTTTCCATCAGCTCCTACATTAAGTCTAGCCTTATTAAATCATTGTTGCTAACTTCAAACCAACTAATAATATACCTATTCCTTCCTACCATAAAGAGTCTTTAATGGAGCCACCTGAACAGTAGAGTGATAGGTATTATTGTAGGCAAACTCTATCAAAGGCAATTGATCATCCCAACTACCCTTGAAATCGATAACACAAGCCTTCAACATGTCCTCTAAGGTATGAATGGTCTTCTCTACTTGGCCATCTTTGTAGGGGTGAAAAGTCATACTGAGAAAAACTTGTGTACTAAAACCTTTCTAAAAATACTTTTAAAAATAAAAGGTAAACTGAGTACCTCTATCTGAAATAATGGTCAATGGGACTCCATGTAACTTTGCCAACTCTCTAAGACAGTCTAGTGTAATCCTAGGCTGAATATAAAGTACATAATATCAAGAAATGGGATGATACATTCATTCTATCCACAATGACACAAATATAATCTTGTTGATAACACGTATGAGGCAACCCTATAATAAAGTTCATATTCACCACCTCCTACTTCCAAGTGGGGATACTGAATTCTTCGAGTGTACTACTAGGCCTCGGATGCTCAACCTTAACCTACTGATAATTTGAACACTCAAAACCAAGACTAAATATAGAAACATCATTGTACACTATAAATCCATCTGAGCCCTCTGATATGGCTAAAACTAGAGCGGAAGTGAGTAGAGTCTTCAACACCTGAAAACTCTACTCTTAAAAATTGGACCACTAAAATTTTAATTTCCTCTAAGTCAATACGAATATAGGAGACTAATAGAGGAAATTCCCTCAGCAAACCATTAGTAGTAACTGTCTAAACTGATGAAACTCATGATATCTGATAGAGAGATGGGTTAGGCTAGTTTTGAACTGCTTTGGTGTTTTGAGGATCAACTCGAATGCCACTATCAAAAATGATGTGACCAAGGAAGATACTAATTTCAACCAAAAGTTACACTTGCTTATCTTAGCAAATAACTGGCGATCCTTAAGGGTCTGCAAAATAATCCTCAAATGGTCTACATATTAACCTTCACTATGAGGGTAGACGAGGATGTCATCTATGAAGACAATGACGAAAATGTCTAGGTACTACTTGAAAACACTGTTAAACAAAGACATAAAAGCTACAGGGGCATTTGTTAGTTCAAAATACATAACTACATATTCAGAGTGACCATACCGAGTTCTGAAGGTTGCCTTCAAAATGTAATTTTCTCTAACTCTGAGTTGATGATAGCCGAATCTTTCATCTATATTAGAGGAACGATTGGCACCCTGAAGTTGGTTGAACAAGTCATTAATCCTAGAGAAAGTATACTTATTCTATATTGTGACTTTGTTTAACTGATGGTAGTCGATGCACATTCTGAAAGAACCATCTTTCTTGCGCACGAAGATAACTGGTGCACCCTACGGGGAAACACTAGGCCTGATGAAGTCCTTATATAAGTGATATTTCAACTGTTCTTTCAATTAATTAAACTCAGATAGAGCCATTCTATATGGTGGAATTGAAATAGGCTAGGTATCTGGGAGAAGATCTATTTCAAAGTTGATTTACCTCTCGAGAGAAACTCTGAGCAGATCTCTAGAAAATACATCCAAAAACTCATTAAATAGTAAAATTGAGTCAAGACTTGGAATCTCAAATTTTAAGTCCTTGTCTTGGACAAGATGATAGATACAACCTTTGGATATTATCTTCCTTGCTTTAAGGTAGGAGATAAATCAAACTATAGACGTGGAGTTAATACCATTCAATTTTATGAATGCCGCATTAGGAAACTGGAACTAGAACTTGAATATTTTGTTTCTATAGTCAACTGATGCATAATAAGAGTGGAGCGAGGCAGATTTTCAAAAAATACATTAGGAAACTCATTAACTAGTGGAACTGTTTCAAGACTTGGAATCTCATATTCTGAGTCCTTCACTCGGATAGGATGATAGATGCAACCCTTGGACATCATCTTTCTTTCCTTAACGTAGTAGATGAATCGACCTATAGACCCGAAAGTAATACCCCTTTCATTTTATGAATGGCTCGTTAGGAAAATGGAACTAGAACTGGACTATTCTATTTCTATAGTCAATTGATGCATTATAAGAGTGTATTCAATCTATACCAAGAATGAGAGAAGTTAAAACTACAAATTTTGGCCCTTTTACTCTCATTTTCTTTTACTTTGAGCTTCACCTCCTCAATTTGTTGAGTATTAACCATCAATCTAGAAAGGTATATATCTTAACCAACATACCTATCCTATACTCCTTAACAACTTCTTCTGAAACACTAGATGTGAACTTACTTATTGTGGCCCTAGAATCAGCCAGCATATTTAGAGCATACCTCGCCAACTGAGTTAACTTGAGTGAATACTCTTTTATGCTCATGTTACACTTCTTTAAATTGATAAACTTTTGCACCTTGGCCTCCTTCAACTCACATGGGAAGAACTTGTCTAAGAAATAAATAGTAAACTCATCCCACTCTACAGGTCCCATATTGACAACTATTTCTTTCACTACTTAAAGAAAGTGTGAGCCACCCCTTGCAATTGGTAAGAAGCTAAGTCAACTCTTTCACACGGGGTAACACCTATAATATCAGCCACCTTCTATGTACAATCCAAAAACTCCTATGGATCCTACTCAGACTTGGATCCAAAAATTACTGGGGGATTTATTCGATTGAAATCCAAGATTCTGGCTATTGCTGTGCTCACAATAGGGTTATTTGGGGAAATGACCTATTGATTTCTCTGAGTATCCATGGATTGGGCTAGTTCTGTGAAGGCAACCCTAAATTTAGCATAACAATCCTGCTATTTTAAAGGGTCCTTAGAAACAGGTGGTGGTACACGATGGTCCCTATTTCTCCTTCCATTATCTCTTTTGGGAGGCATTTCTATAAATGATAGAGAATGAGTTAGGAGAAGAAGTTTGACAGAGCTTATGATCCATCACAAGAAATGAATACTGAAATTAAGGAGACTTTTCTAAAAAAATTTGTAGCCTTTCGCCTATAAGTGTGGTGTGCTTCACAACCATGAACAAGACTCTACTTGACGTGACTTCCAGACACCCTAGGACACTTTAAATTTTGTGCTCTGATACTAAGTTTGTTGAAACCTAAGACTACCCCCTAGTTGTAAGATGGTGCTTAAGTTCACTAGCAACTCCAGCTAACACATAATCTGGCACAAGCTATAAATTCAAAAAGGGAGGTAAAAAATACTGTGCGGAAGTAATTTTTAAAAAAAAATCTAAAAATTGAGAAAATATAAAAGGTAGATAAAATACATTAGTGGAAAACACGTCAAAGTGCCTAACGATTTAAAAGCCTCTAAACATGATGAGTGGTTAGGATAGGTCTCCAACTAACTCTGAGTAACTTAAATAGCATGAAATAGAATACTGGTATGAATAAATGATAATGCCCCTAAGGCCCCAATATTATAACTATAAAGGAAATCAAGGGCATATTCCCTTATTCATTATACAAGGAAAAATACATTATTATCCATCAATTCACCAAGCAAATTTCATAAATAAGGTTCATTAGTCTCAACTAGGCCTAATATCCGCAACTAAGTCCACAAAGGCTAAAAAAAGTGTTTGACTAAGTCGGCCGGACGAACCCACTTCTAATCCTCAATTTCCATATTTAAGTAGTCTACACTACAAATAAGGCAAAGGTATCTAGTTCAACTTATAGATGTCAAGTAAGCCATAACTAATCCCAAGATGGGAATCTTTTCTAAAAACGTGGGCATTCAAGTCAATTCTACCCAAATTATGGTTTCAAGATCACTAGACTAGCCCACCCAATGTTAATCATACTAACCATGATTCTAACACTTAAACTACATCCCCCACCAATCATTATATCATATCCATGCTGGAAATTAGACAATCTAGGGAGAAGATAAAAGGATTCAAAAAGGGGTCATAAATATACCACCTTATGGGTATAAAACCTTTATCTAATCCAAAAACATCAATAATTAAGGCTAAGTTATTCTACTCATAATTAAGCCTTACGTTCATATTCACTTGCCATATAGAACACACTTCATCTTTGTAGAAGAGTTAGTAGAAGCCTACCTCAAAGCCAAACCATAAAATGATACATCATTCACCAATGTCTATATTTAGTTCACAATTCCAAAATGCCATCTCACTATAAAAATCATAATCTATTCATCAATACGAGTCTAACGATACCTATCTTACACTATTATGCGTTGGATCCAAAAATGACACTACCAAGTAGGTCCTACTTATGGAAAATTTATTTCTCAGGTCAACCAATGTTCAAATATGAACAATGAATCATAACCTTTAAGAAATAAGTGAAAACAAAGAAAATTTGGGGCTAAAATCAAGCCCTAAGCTATATTAGGGTATTGGTCAAGAACCAAGAAATTAATCAATAAACTGATGAAATCATACCTTAATTTGAATGATAATCATTATAAAAGATGTTAATCAAACTCCCAAGACACCCACATGACTCAATTTTGAGTTATTACACTTATTTAGGGGTTCAAGGACTCAAAGAGGGGTCAAAAACGACCAAAGCGTGGCCAATAGGATCCTTATATACCCATACCAAGTATGGATATATATATATATATATATCACGATCCAAGGAATGTGATATCACTATCGCGATCGCAATTGGCCTTGTCCGATCACGATGCACCCGCACCAGCAAAGTCAAAACTTGTTTTTGACCCGTCAGACTCTATTTTTTGCAAATGAACTATGTAACCCTACTAAATTTGATGTTCTGAATGTGTTAGTGAAGTTAGATTTTACATCCAAGGTTGTTCAGACCAATTGTTGGCCCAACAACAATATCTACTAATTTTCCACTTTTTAACCAATAGGTCAAACTAAGTTTGGGTGCATTGGGACCTAACCAAAGGTTTATCTGTCCTAAAATCAATATTTTGGATCTGCTGGTGTGATTGAAATTTGCATCTGAGATCTTCTTTCTAATGTTTTTGCCCAGTGTCCATTTGGAACCAGCGAAGACTTCAAATGAGGGAATTAGTTCTAAAAAACAAATGAACTACCTAGTAACTAAACTATCAAACCCAGCACGTCATAAATAACTTGGGGTAGATATGGAGAATCCCTAAAGGTAAAGATAAGAAAAAATATGAAAAAAAGACTGAATGATTATTACAATAACCACTACTAGAAGGACTTTCATCCTTGAAAGTCAATGAATACAAAAAATCTCAAAAGCTCAAAAGGATGAGGTTTTGGGCCTGCATGCTCCGAGCATGACTTCCCAGATATCCTCAATGAAGAGATGACACTTTTAAAGGGATTTTTCCATAGGTAACCCTTTTTCAACCATCGTCCTTACTTTATCTCCAAACTGCCAAAACTCAACTTTAACTTCTAACTTGTCTCCAATTGAACTGAAAAGGATGATGCACATAAATATAAGCAGCTTCATACTGATACCATATTGGTACCCATACAAATAAATCAAAGGCTAATACAAACCAAAAACAACCCATGGCATGAGTCATACCACTGACTCCCAATCCAACTATAATCTTCTTTTACCAATCTGTAATAACCCTTTAGGTTATTTTCCATATTTATGCTTATATTAAATATTAGAGCTTCTCCATAGCTTCCCTAAGTCATTTATGAATTGATGGGATCGGCGGTTTGATTATCGGGCAGTTTGTTTGTTTATTAGAGCCAATTCTTTATTTAGAAGTCTTCATTGGTCCAAATGGCCACCGAGTAAAAACTTCAGCAAAATGATCTTGGATGCAAATTCTCACTGTACCAATAGATCTAGCATATTGATTTTTTCTAGGCATACCTTCGATTCAGGTCCCAATGCACTCGAGCTCATTTTGACCTATTGGTCAGAAAGTTAAAAATTAGAAAGAATGGGTGTGGGACCCATATTTGGTCGAAACAATCTTGGATTGAAACTATGAATTCTCCATTGCATCTGAAATGTCTATTTTCATCTAGGAAGACCCTTGGTTTAGGTCCCAAGGCTCTCAAACTTATTTTGGGCTATTGAGCAAAATTTATGAAAAAAGATAAAAGTTTAGGTATGGGCCCCTCTTTTTGCCTAAACGACCTCCAATGAAAGTTTGGATGATTGAATTTGATTTGAATTGTTGTTTACACTCAAAATTCTGTATTGGATCATGTTATTTGGATTCTAAATGAGTTCAAAGGGTCAAAAACTCAAAAATGAGTTTGTTGTCATCTGGTGCAACCACGATTGCAAAGAATAGATTGTAATTGTAGGAGCGTAATCGCAGCCTGTGTGACCATGATAGCAGCACCAGAGAACTGGTAGGGGCTATGTAATAGTCCCAAGACACGTTTGGAACATTTTCCCTTCACCATTTAGACCTAGAAGTCCCAAAATGAGTGTATTAACTCAAAATTGGTCATAGGGATTGACTTGGTAGCTTAAATATCATCTTGTATCACAATTATCTTCAAAATTAAGGTAAGAATTCTTTGAATTCATGCTTGAATTTCATAGTTTGTACCCAAAACCCTAATTTAGCTTAGGTATTGATTTTTGCCCAAAGTATACTTAGTTTTCACCTATTCTTTGATGGTTATGATTCCTTATTCATGTGTGAACATTGGGTTGGTCTCGAAAACTCATTTTCCATATGTGGCAACTTGGGGTTTTGGTGTCATTTTTGAAACCGAAGAACAATAGTGTAATATGGGTATCATTAGACTCGTAGTGATGAGTAGGTTACTATTTTGTTACTGTGGTGGGATTTTGAGGATAGTAAAGTGAAGATGAGAATATAGTGCATGATTTGGGATTTTGTGGTTCGACTTTGAGGTAGGCTTCTATCTACTCTTCTTTATGGATGATGTATGATATATATTGCGTGTGAATATGAATGTTAGGATTGATTTTTGATAGAATGAGTTAGTATTGAATATGCATATAAGTTTGGGGATTAGATGGGGGTTTTTACCCATAGAACTCCCATTTACTTGGAGAAAACAACTCCCTTTGTTCATTAATACAAGGTGGGGACACTAACTCTCTTTGTTCATTAAATCAGACCATTGTTTTTTAAATTCCTTTTATATCATGAAATAGTTCAAGACTAGTTTAACTTTACAATTTTACAAATCCCTAATTAATCAACCTCTTGAAAACCCTAAGTATTCTTGAACTTGAGGAATTTGAGACTGTTAAGAAGTTACTTCGATGTGTTTATGAGGGATAATAATATCCTAAAGGTGTTATAATATGGGTTTTAAGTTGGGTAAGAAGGGAAATATCTTGAATACCCTTAACTTAAAAGCTTAAAAAGGGTCGTCTTTGACTATGAGTTAACTATCGACTCGTAACCACTCTTTATGACTCATCATCATGATTCATAACTAGGGTAGAGACACCAAATAACCCTACACTATTAACCTTATGACTCATCCCTAGGATTCATAATAGGACCCCATGACTCATAGGGTCCATTCGTAGTCAACACAGAACCCAAATTGGGACATACACTGGACATTCTATGATTACACCTAATGACTCATAACATATCATTACGTATTTTAGTGAGCCAATTGTACTCAAAGTATATTGTAGCCATAAAATTACTGGTTTGGTTATGACTCATTCTAATCACTTGTCAGGACACCCTATGACTTATAGGGTGAGTCGTAACCAGGGCAGTAAGCTCAAGGAATTTTCAAGGGACAAAATCTAATTTTCTTATGGAAGTATTAACAATGTTGATTTATGAGATTGTGATTAGTGTATATATTAGAACCCCCATTCATACTCTCCTAGAAGCTTATTCTCGAAAAGTGTATACAGGTTGTACTTTGGCCCATGCATTTCATCTCATATCACTATATTTCATTGATTTGCATTTCACTTTTCATGTGTGATATTATGGTTGAGATTTTTTATATTTTGTGTATTGGTTATGACGTGATCTATTAAGATTATTGCTTCACATCCGTTGGTTGCATGATACACATTTTTCTTATCTTATCATGTATTGATATTTTAGCATGGTGAGTGAATATAATATCTTGTATTAGTCTTATAATTTAACCTAGAACTATTAATATTTATATTAAACCTTTACGTGTATGCCTTAATTGAACAAATTTGACTACTCTATTAGTTGATGCTCTCTGCTAAAATAGGCTAATAATTTTCTAAGTGCAAGTTTATTTGGAATAATGTTGGATGGCTAGAATTGTGGTTCTTACTATCACTTTGGATTAGGTTCGGTTATTAATGAGTCTTGTTGAACACATGTGTTTCCTATTCGCTCATGCTTTTTTATCTGGACCTACATATAGGTATCTAGAAAGTAGTTGAGGTTTGATTATGACTACCAATGTTGGATTTTCCAGAGATTAAGGTATAAAATATTGGATCTCAAAGCTTACTATCACTTTGGATTAGGTTCGGTTATTAATGAGGCTTGTTGAACACATGTGTTTCCTATTCGCTCATGCTTTTTTATCTGGACCTACATATAGGTATCTAGAAAGTAGTTGAGGTTTGATTATGACTACCAATGTTGGATTTTCCAGAGATTAAGGTATAAAATATTGGATCTCAAAGCTTACCAAGTTTCATTTTCTTTTATCTTATACTTATTTAAATACTTTAAAATATTTTATTGTATTTGGTATTAAAGGCTTGTACTAGTGACAACTAAAATATGGGATATTATTGATATTTGACCACTTTATTGGTGTTAAGTGTACCACTTGTCTAGCCTATGCTTTGAAATCCTACATAGGGTACAAGATAAAAAAGAATGCATTGGATGGATGCCCGGGCATTAACGTCTTTTGGAAATTATTTTTGTTTCCTATTTCTTCAAATTTTTGATTACTTTGATATTCATGGTTAGGTTGGTATATCCTTACTTGAACTACAGGGTGTTAAAAGTTCCATCATGGTATCTATTTTGGTTCGTTATAAGTTGGTATTAGAACCCTAGGTTCATATGTCTCGTACGTACAAGACGAGTCTAGTAGAGTCTTGTGGATAAGCAAGGAGACATCCATTATCTATCTTTGAGAGACTATAAGACTTTAGGATAAATCCAGTTGTTAAATCTATTTTGTGCATTCATAGTTCAATGTGACTCAAAAGTTACTTACTCATTCCTTCACAAATAGTGAGGTCATATTTTTTATTAGCTAGAGGCTCAAAGTCCATGCCTTCGGTATATGACAAGGGAAGAGACCAAACTAGAGCACCTAAAATAGCTAGATATCAAGATAGATTTCCTTCTAAGGTACATGAGTTTCTCATGATGATGGCTCTCTATGGATAGAAGGGTTGAGCAAAACACAGGCACCACCTATGTTTATGTCCATAGCTATGCTTGAGGATTCTTGGTACATCTGTTGGTTTTCCTTATGGAGATGGCTAAGAATTTCATTCATAATACTATTTCAAGGCTTCAAACTCTAGATATATAGTTGAATATGACTATAAATTCTCTTAGTGATGATCTAATATTGCTGAGTATTGACTATCATCCAGTGATTTTGTCTGCTTTGTTTGTGGAGTGAAATAGCAGGTTTGTGAAGTTCATAAAGGAGGAACACCTTGATTTGATGGATATCCTAGGATTGATATCTATGAGTTCTTTTTTTGTTTCCATAAGATCATGCACAAGTTAGTCTTGGTTATCTCTAATAGAGTGGAGTTCATGATCTGAGATGGATTTATGCACTTTAGTATTGATATCTTAGCTTTGTTTTGAGGACTTCTTGTGTGCTTTATGTGTTATTGATGATATAATCATGCATCTAATTTTTCAAGTACATGATTATAATGTTTAAGGTGTATTTGAATCAAGCCAAGAGTCAAAACTAAGTAAAAGATCAAAAGAGGCAAAACTAGTATTCTTAGCTTAAGATTCTAGTTGGTCGTCTTGAATGTTTTGATATTTTGAGCTCTAATCTGTTGTATTCAATGTTATAGGATGCTTTGTGAGTTGATAATGATGATATATAAAGGAAATACAAGCTTCAAATCAAGTGTAAACAACACAAAAAGTCTTGGAATGGAGTAATAAATGTACAAGACACAATATGAAGAGAATAGAACGCCTAAGATGACAAGACCATATCACGGAGATAGACGCGGAAAACTATCCCCGCATTACGATCAAGTGCAAAAATGCAAAAGTTTTGTAGGACGATTTTACTTGATTTTAGACACCTTGGACGACTTTGAAACTTGGAGAGGTGCTGGAAAATAATTAAATTAGGTTGTTTATTCTTTTACTTTAGCTTTTTAATGGATTTTATCATGTATTCAATTACCTTGATTATGACTATGTCCATGATTTGCTAAAATCCCCCTTTCCGAGGTTAAGGCCAAGAAAATGCTTACTTTCACTTTGAATTGAGTTTGTTTGGATTACTTATCATATTTCATTGTTTATTTATCCCTGTTTTCACAATTTTAATAATTCGTGATCCTTAGAGTACATATATTATTGACTTTGTGAACTCGGGAAGAGGAATAAAAAGATAGAACGTGAGGATTAATAGAGTGAGGTTCTTATTATTTTATGAAATAAGGAATTTGAATTAGCATCAAGGATAGGGATATCCCTAGATGCCTTGTTTGGTCCACAGGAAGGATGATATCTTAATTCATCTAAATGGATTATTACATCCCAGCTCAATGATGTAGTCATAATGTCTAGTTAGGTAGAATGATAGAGGTTTGGAGACCATGATCATAGGATAAATTCTATTAATCAACAACCAAGATAAGTAATCTAATTGATGAAGTTCAATAGCATAGTATGATTGTTCACAGTGCCTTAACCTTAGGTTTTCATCCATTGAAACAACATTATTTTAGTTTACTTTTAGTTTATGAACTTTCAAAAATCTTTTGGTTACATTTCACCACCTTAAACCTTAATTTTGAATTAGAATTTGATAGTTTCTTAACACACGTCTCTAAGGGATCAATATTCAGCTTTTTATAAGGCTACTGTTTTACTTGGTGAGACCTTATGCACTTATGTGTGCGCTTGGGTTCAACAACTTTTTGGTGCCCTTTCCAGGGGTTTATAACTTGGCAAATATTTCTTTTAGTTTTACTTTTTAGATTTCTTTGGTGCATTACTCTTGGTCTTAGGATTGATTTTGCAAGAAACAGGTTTACAAGATAGTCAGCTGGCAAGGCATAAGGAATTGGTTGAACCAAGCTGTGAATTCGAGAAAAGCTTCCATCAAAAAAGGAGAGAAGAAATACTTCTCCCCCATATCCCATAATTTCTGGAGGAACAATATGATCTTGATCTAATGGCTAAATATCAACAAGACCGCAGGACAGTTCGTGAAGTGGCAATCCCACTTTAAACAAATTTGACCTCCCCTTTCTAAAAACCAGCTGTTGGAGATAACTTTGAGCTGAAATGGCACATGGTGCAACTTTTGATCAGAAATGGACAATTTGTGTGGATTTTACATAAAAATCCTCAAGTTAATCTGTGGAAATTTTTGGATATCAGTGACATATTCATCCCTATGGGTCTATCAACAAACTATGTTAGGCTGACACTTTTCCCATTTTCACTATTGGGGGAAGCGAAGAAGTGGTTGAATTTTGAGCCAAAAAGATCAATCACAACCTAGGAAGACTTAGCCTAGAAATTTCTCATCTAATTCTTTCCATCTAGCAAGATTATGAAACTGCGTAGTAAGATTGTGAGTTTCAAATAGAGGGAGGATGAGAACTTATATCATACTTGGTAGATATTTAATGATCTTCTTCGAGACTCTCCACATCACCAATAGTCTAATGAGGTACTAGATCACACTTTTTTGTGGCACTTGATCACAACATGAAAATTTTGTTACATTTAGCTGTAGGTGGTGAAGCTTTAGAATTAACGTATGAGGAGTTGTATAACTTGTTGAATTAGATTGTATAAGGAAATCTCGAGTGGCATTCTTATTCAATAAGTGCTACAAAGAAGGTTGTAGGAGTGTTGGAAGTGGATCAACTTACCGCTATATCTGCTTAGATTGTTTCATTACAAAATCAGTTAACAACTCATTTTAGTAATATAATGTTGGGGGTTACACAACCTACAATAACAGTGAATGCAATTCAATAGAGAAGTACTTTGTGTGTGATTTATGGCAATCATGGCCATTTTACAAATATGTGTGCTGCCAATCTCAAGTTAGTGATGTTTGTAGGAAATGTTCAAAGGATGAATCATGGGAATTCCTACAATCAAAATTATTAGACTCAGCTAATAATAGTAGTTACAGAAACCATAGGCTCAAGTAAATTAGGCCACTAGCAATACTTTAGCTTCTCAAGAACAATTGGTGGAAGATATAAAGAGCCAGCAGGTGACTCTAAGGAGCTTAGAGTTGCAGATAGGTTAGATAGCAGCAACATAGATACCAGGACTTAATGTAGTTTTCCAAGTGATACTAAAAATCCTAAACAAGTTATAACAATCACTTTGAGGAGTGGTAAGAAGAATAATAAAGAACATACAAAGAAAACTAATGAGGTATATGCTGAGTTGGTTCCTAAATAGGTAGATAAAAGAGTTGTTTAAAATTTTAGGAAGTCGAAGTATTTAAAAACCAAAATTGCTAAATAAATAAAGGAGAGACCACCACTACCTTTACCACCGAAGCATATAAAGGCAATGGAGGATGCATGGTTTAGAAAGTTCTTTGACACATTCAGAGAGATCTATATTAACTTACCTCTTTTAGATGTTTTTAAGGAAATACCTAAGTATGCTAAGTAGTTGAAGGATATGGTCAAGAACAAAGTTAAGTTGCATGATGTTGAGATCATAGTAATTACTGAGGAGTATATTTCTGTGGTAACACAGAAAATGCCTAAAAAGCTTAAAAACCCTGGAAAGTTCACCATCCCTATTAAAATTAGGAATAGAGAGGTAGCCCACACGCTTAGTGGCTTAGGGGCAAGTATCCTTTTGATGGCCCTTTCTTTGTTTGGCAGTTTGGGATTGGGTAAGCTAAGATCGAGCTCTATGTTACTATAACTAGAAAACGGGACCAAAACCCATGTTGAAAGAGACATAGAGGATGTTCTCATCAAGGTTGGTAAGTTTATTATTCCTGCTGACTTTATTGTTTTAGGTTTTTAGGTAGATGAAAAAGTAACAGTTATCTTGAGATGTCCATTCTTGGTGATGGGAGAAGTATTGATAGATGCAAGAGAGTGCATGCTCATAATGAGGATGGAGGATAAAGAGGTGGTTTTCAAAGTTTACAAACCACTTTATACACTATCCCACTACAAATATTTATACATGATTATAGTGATTGAAAGGGATAAGTGTCGGGTGGTGGAGTCTTTTCCAAAAAAGACCTTTTCAAACTTTCTCATTGAGCAGCCTAAGCCATCAATACCCAGAACTAAAATGATGTAAATTGATAAGGTTAAGAAGGTTGTTGCTGAGAGTTTTTGATATTTAGAGTTTACACTTAAGAGGTCTGAAACGAATAAGAAGATGGTGTCCGAGTGTGAGAAAGAGGATGAAAGAAAATGGATAAGTCGTAGATTGGGTCATGTCGTGACACTAAATCAGGCACTGCTTTAGAGGAATACCAAGTCAAGTTAAGGTAGGTTTTATTTTCAGTATTTTTTATTTTTACTTCACTAGTTGTTGTTTTTGTTGAGTCACAAGTTGATGGAAAGTCTGAGTACTAAAAAAATTGATCTATGAAGTATGGCGAAGACTAAGTGTGGGGTTTCCCTAAACCTCCTCATGTATAAAGATGCTACTAGCTGGGCCTATAGGCCTCAGAGAGTATTTCTATCTCTACTTTAGAGTATTCTTTAGGGACAAAGTAGATTTCTAAGTGCGGGGTGGGGGAAATAGGGTAATTTTAAACTTCTTTTGTTAGAAATAAGTGAGATATTCTTTTTGGTAATATATTTGATTGCATGATGGAAATGTTTTGATATTAAAAATATGTTGATTGTGTGAATTACTACTTTTTAGACTATTAGGCTCATGATTATGAATCTTGTACTTGTTGGCTTAATGTTGAATTCATATGGTTGTTTGGTTGAGAGTCTATGATGATCCTACTTGAGTTGAGCATGTTCCATGTGCGTGTGAGGTGTTTATATATTCCTTGTTTCGTGTGATGTCTAGAACTTGCCTGGTGTGTGTGCAAAATAAAATAAAGAATATGGGTTTAGAAGATGATATATCCATTTCCTTGATAACCATTCTCCATACTCTATTTTGACCTACCCTTGTGCATAACCTTAGTTAACCCCTTTGAGCTTTTAGATAATTCTTTAGTAGCCTCATTTTTAGCCTAATCCCTTATTTGATTGACCTTAATTTGATCCAAGATCCTTAGCACTTTAGCATAAAATTCATAAAGTAAGGAGTTTTAAAAAAAAATAAAAGGAGTAAAGATGAAAGCTAACCCCATAGAAATAGTTATTAATGTGTAAAGTTGATGTGTAATGGTGGGGAGTGAAAATAAAATTTGTGCTAAAAATTTGACTCATGAACCAATAGAAACTACTACTACCATATTGTATGTGAATGTGCTTAATAAGATGGGATAGAACAAAAGATGTATGAAGGTAGAAGAGGTGGACATTGGTTGTCAGAGATTGGTCTTGATTGTATAATGTGATGTATTAAAGCTTTTAGGGAAAATAGTTACTATTATCAACCAGAATAGTTCCTACCTATCCCTTAGCCTACATTACAACCATTAAAGACCTATTTGATGTTAAGAATTAACATTCTGATATTAGTTAATTATTACACTTAGGTAAAGCTTATGGTTCATTATGTGTAACTTTTAAATCCACTATGAAAGTGAGCAAAATTTAATTCTTGTACCTATTATGTTATAAACTGCTTTTATGTGAGTGATTATCGATAACTTTCTTGCTGTGAGGGCACATGTTTGATGATTTTTGGGTGATTTATATGACGTCTTAGATTGAGAAATATGCATAAGTTCGCCACTGGGTGAGTCAATTTTTAAGGCTAAGATGTTTTGGAGTAGTGTTCTTGAACTGTCAATTGTGTATGTTACGTGCTTAGTGTAGAAACTTGCATTCTGTGTTGTCATTGTAGTGCAAGCTTGAGTGTCTTTCTTGTAGTAGAAGTGTGGATCCACCCCTGATTATAATGCTTATAGTAAAGTGTTGTTCAAGGACGAACAAGGCTTTAACTGTGGGGTGATGATCTAAGGTGGATTTGTGCACTTCAGTATTGTTATCTGGGCTTATTTAACTTTGTTTTGAGGACTTCTTGTGTGATTTATATGTTAATAATGCTATAATCGAGCATCTAAGTGTTCAAGTACTTGATTATAATGTTTAAGGTGTATTTGAATCAATACAAGAGTCAAAACTAAGTGAAAGATCAAAAGGGACAAAACAAGTATTCTTAGCTTAAGTTTCTAGTTCGTCGTCTTGAATGTTGTGATGTTTTGAGCTCTAATATTTTATGTTCAATGTTATTGGATGCTTGGTGAGTTGATTATGATGATATATGAAGGAAATACAAGTTTTAAATCAAGTGTAAACAAAACAAAAAGGATTGAAATGGAGTAACGAAAGCACAAGACACAACGTGAAGAGAATAGGATGCCTAGGATGACAAGACTGCGTCACGGATCTAGATGTTGAAAACTAGCCCCGTGTAACAGTGAAGTGCAAAAATGTGGCGATTTTTTTCTTCTATAAATAGGACACTTATACTTGATGTTATACACCTTGGACAACTTTGAAACTTGAAGAGGGTCTAGGAAACACTTAGATTTTGTTTTTTATTCTTTTACTTTAGCTTTTTAATGGATTTTATCATGTATTCAACTATGTTGATTAAGACTATGTCCATGAGTGGCTAAAAGCCCCTTTCCGGGGTGAATTCCAAGAACATGTTTACTTTTTCTTTGAATTGAGTTTATTTGGATTACTTATCATATTTGGTTGTTTGTTTATCCTTGTTTTCACAATTTTAAGGATTCGCGACCCTTAGAGTATATTTATTGTCGACCTTGTGAGCTCGGGAGGTGGAATAGGAAAATAGAACTTGGGGATGAATAGAGTAAGGTTTTTATTCTTTTATGAAATAAGGAATTTGAATTAGTATCTAGGATAGGGATATACCTAGAAGCCTTGCTTGGTTCATATGTAGGATTATATCTTAATGCATCTAAATGGATTATTACATCCCTGCTCAATGATGTAGTTATAATGTTAAGTTAGGTAGAAGGTTAGAGTTCGGTAGACCATGATCATATGATAAACCTTACGAATCAACAACCAAGATAAGTAATCGAACGAATGAAGTTCAATAGCATAGTATGATTGTTCACAGTGCCTTAACCCTGGTTTTCATCCTTTAATTGTCCAAAGTCTTTAATTTACCGCATTGACTTAGTTTGCTATTAGTTTATAAACTTTCAAAACTCTTTTGGTTACATTGCACTACCTTAAATCTCAATTGTGAACTAGAATTTGATAGTTGTTTAACACAAGTATCTGAGGGATCGATAGTAGTCTTTTTATATGGACACTGTATTACTTTGTGAGACCACGTACACTTGTGTGTATGCTTGGGCGCAACTGTTCACTACCTTTTAGTTGTCTGGACCATCCAAATAGTGATGGAAGACTATGATTTAGAGTAGATCAGATGGATCACCTCCTCTCCTATATGATTGATTTTGTCATGATCCAAACCATCATAAGTGGCACCCACACCAATCCATCTATGGGTTAATCATCTAACTTAGACCAAGCACCCAACATTTAGTCATTCTTAAGAGATTGATATATACCACTTCAACTATTTAAAGGGAAAAGATCTCAAACATCAACAACCATCCAAGAACATAACAAATGCTAGCATTGAAAAACAATCCCCTAGAGCCAAATGTTGAAGTACTAAAACTCTCAGTGTCAAGTCTATTACACCAAAAAGTTGACAACCAAAATAATTTGACTTTATTTGAAGGTAAGGAAAATATCAAGTCATGACTGTTCCATGACAGCTCAAAGAATAAATTCTCATCCTTGGATCATAAATCACATTATCATCTACACATGAGGTCTCATAAAAGCCGCTAGAATATGCCTTATAATCAACAAAAAAAGCACATGGTAGTATAAGTACAAGCCACTATGTACTGATAGGTATCATACGTTGACTCAACTTATATGATATGAACACTTTATCAAAGTATTATAAGAAAGTAGCAATCATAAAAATTAAATAATGTATTCAAACATCTTACAAAAACATATCTTTAAATTCTACCGAGCTAGGTATCAATAATCTCAATTATGCAGGTTAACACTCAATAGTTCTAGAAACAAAAACAAATTATAACCAAATAAATTTACCATGTACAATATTAAAATATCAATATTTTGTCAACCTCAATAAACATTTCACACCAGGAACAAATAAATAACAATGATTCAATGAAATTGGTTCACATAAGGAACCCAAAGTAATATAAACAACTAATGGTCCACATAAGAAACCCAAATAGAATAAAATATAACCTAGTCCACTTAAGGAACTATCAAATTCACCAAATAAAAGTGTAAATTCATGCTATGGGACTTATAATTGCCCACTCTCCATGACTTGTAGGGGACAAGTTCAATCCATATACCGAATATTTTAGACAACTAATGTCTTTCCACCCTTATACCAAAACAAGTGTTATGCCACCCTTATACCAACATTTCTACCTTTATACCACCTTAAATCAACCAATTCAATTATAATCATGCATTTATCATAATTAACTCATAACAAGAACTACGTACTATTTACAAGTATAATTACGTATCAAGTTCAGAATCAATAACACCTCCACACAGACAATTAACATGTTTCTCACTTACTATCATGTATTGTAATTAAACAAACAAACATTTAGTTAAAAATCACACATGCAAGAAAATTGGATCTTACTCCATTTCAACCATAACCTACCTTGAATAAAGTCTTGCAGTGCTCTAAATCACTTGAGCCTTGCCATTTTTGCAACCATAACTTGATCTGGGTCTAAGAATTAACAATAAGGAACTATTCAACCAATAGTCTACCATTTGTAGACATTATAAACCTTATTCTACTAATTTTAACCATGTTCACAAATTTCCCCATACAAGGGTTTTATACCCTTTGTTCTACTAGAAACCCTATGAATCAAGTTTAAAAGGCTAATTTATAGTCTAGGAACTACAATTCAATAATCCAAAACCATAATTAAGTAATTCTAACCCATCTCTAACTAAATCACTCCAAGTTCTTCAACCTATGGTTAGACTCTAAACTTGTAATATCCACAATTCCAAAAGATTCTAAAGATTATATGAAGTAATTTATGTTAGGATGGTGGAATTTACTTATCTTGGAGTGAAAATTCATACAATATGCAAAAATTTATCCTTTTTTCCTTAGTTAACACCTAAATATTTTTAGGAATAGGAAATAAAATTTTGAGTTTGGAATAGGAATTTTACTGACTTAGTCCCACTATAGTAGCCCGATTCTCATTATGGTAGTAGTGCTATAGTGGGATCCATCAAATATTGTGGCCTTTACCCAAATAGAATTTCACTGAAGTTGTTCAATCCCACCATAATAAGATCAATATAGATTCCCTCCTTCCCGTTATATAGATAATAAGGTGGAAATTTGGGACACGTTTCCGGGTTTGGTCGTTTTACAACACAATTCTCAAACTTTGACATTAAGTACTAACCTCTTAACGTTAAATACTATAACTAGAATTTTACAAACACGATTTCCATTTCAAAAGTTTTATGAACTCCTAAATCTCTTGTCCATAATGATATTATTTTAAACCCATAAACAACTACACCACCAAACTTCATAATTGTATACACCACACAATACCTAAGTTTTATTTGAATCTAGCCTAGCCCAAAATTTCCAAATTTTCTTCAGAGAAATACATAACTCAGATTTTTAGATATTAGATAAAACTACAAAAATGAAAAGAGTCATTGTAGGTTTACTAAAATTTTTCTTGAGGATTTTGTATGGAGGCATGTGGGCAAGAGGCCTCATAGACATTACAATAATACCGATATGTCTTATATAGATCAAACTTCTTGTGGTTATTCCCATAAGTGGTCAAGTTGTATTAGCCATTCCAATTCTTTCTGTTTAGTTTAGCAAAATCCTACTCATTTAGGTTGCTTTATATGTAGGGTCTCGAGCACTATAGAGGAATTACCCACAACATAGATCGAGAGTATGCTCAATATTATGCTCCTCACAATGGACTAAAGGTAGGATCATTTGGTATAGTGGATGAATGTATGGATTTATTACACTTTTAATCTATATCATATTTGCTTGACTATGGTTCTACATTTTTCTGTGTGCTTATATATTTTACATTAGGTATTGATATGATTCCATAAGTTCTTTTTTGTTCTTTTTATATTACTACCCAGTAGGTGATTCTTTTTTGGTGGACAGGTGTGTAATGTTGTGTTGTGACTCATTTAGAGTATATCACTAGGCTAGATTTGATTTCTCTGGGTATTATAGATCTTGTGTTGTGACTCATGTAGGACTGACGGTAGGTATTGGTATATTCAGATTATGGGATGTATTTCAGAAGTTTACGTAAGGGTCGTGGAGTTTGTTAAGATCAAGGTATTGATTTGATTATTTGGATGATGAGTTCTTATTAAAGGAATTTTATAACTAGTATACTTGTTTAGAGTTATTTGCAAGTGTTAGTAGAAGTATGCATGCAGAGGTTATATGTCTTATATGGTAAAATCTTCACATTTGTTGTTTGGTTAGAACGTTGACAATAAGATCAAACATATGGGGTTACTAGGTGTAATTGTCAAAATGGCCAAGAATATCTAGTAATCAGTTAGACTTATTGTATGACTAACTAGGAAAGATTGCAATTAAAGGATTCTAGTTGGGTAAGGAAATATTTCCAAGCATTTTACCCTTGTGATATATTAATACCTTAGTGATTAACTTTGTTAGCGTGGAAAGATTTATGCTTTTATGAAACACTCCTCAAATGGACATAAAGTTATTCTATTTATAAGGGTGATATTACCCTAATTACACCTCCAAAATAAGTATAATACATTCACTATCAATTATAGAACCTAACCAAGGGTAGGGTCAATCCCATAGAGAATATGGTAGGATACTCGATTGATGTGGTCATTTAAACTATTTTTCTATTATTCTCAAAAAGGTCATCTTTTAGTAACAAGTAATGATTTTAAGAAATTAGTAACCATGTGACAGAATATTGATTAATTATTGTTTAAGGAGTAAGAATAGTCTAGGTTTGTTATCCCAATGATTTCAGAATGTAGTAGGTGTGATGTAATGTTGATCTATCCTAATGCTTAGTATGGAAAATCAATAAGATAGGTACACCACACAACTTGATCGATCTTTGGGTTCATCACCATTACTAACCCTGATCTTTGATCCAAATTAACTTTTCCCAAATAGATTTTAGTTATTATTTGAGGTTTGACAACCTCACATCTCTATTTTAATATCCATTTTCCTATTCATTATCCCTTTGATCCAATATGAAATTGTAATGACACTCCATGTTATTTTTTATGTTTCTGCTCATTTTCACTATTTAGAGCTTTCCTATAGCTGTCCCAAGTAATTTATGACTTGTTGAAACTGATAGTTTAGTTATTGAGTAGCTTATTTGGGTTTTCGAGCCAATTGTCTATTTTAAACTCATCGTTAGTAAAAAAATGTCTACGGATAAAAAATTAGTCTAATGACCTCGCATACCAATTATAATAGTTTAATCAGCTGTAAAATGTCAAATTTAGGTTGGGGGACCTTAAGTTCAGGTCCTAAGGCTTTCAAACTTATTTTGGCCTGTTGGCGAGAAATTGATAAAAAAGAATAGCCCTTGGGTGTGAGGTCCACTTTTTATCGAAATAATCTTGAATGGAAATTTTGACTGTCCCATTGATTCCAAAACATCAAATTTAATATGGTAGCATAGTTCATTTGCATTTATTTAATTCCAAATAATTCTCGAGGGGTCGGTGAATGTTATATCCCAAAGATTTCTAGAAAATTTCGTCCTAAGAATGCCTAGTACTAGCTTCTAAATTGAATGATAATTATTGAATGAGGAATTTTCAAGATTTTTAGTTTTAGTCATGTGGAAAATTCAATAAGCTTTCCATCGATATATGATTCGCTTAAATTCGATAACCGAGTAAGAAGTTATGACTAGTTCAAGTTCCCAACATAAAATAGCGCCATATTAGTCAGTGGCATGCCGTGCCACAAGAGGAAATGGAATTTGACAATTTCCAGTAGGTTTCTGTGATTATGGCGCATCGCACCAGCACTCAAATTCAAAATTAGCGACATGGCGCGATAACGCCATGTTGTGCCAGGGGCCCAGTCTGGGAAAATTTTACTGAAATTAAATAATGCGTCCAGGGTTAAAAGGGTCAATTTTCTATCCCTATTTAAGCCCTTTAACACGTGATTCAGCCATCTTTCACCCAAAATACAATCTCTTCTATCAAGTTTCTCTCAAGAATAAGCTAGGGTTTTCATAGAAGATCCAATTTCAAGAAAGTTTCATCGTCAATCTTTACGAAACCACGAACTAAGGTATGCGTAACGTTCATTCATGGACTCCTTTCTTCCATCAAGCCCAAGAATCTCTTTTCTAAGATTAATTTTTTGGATTTCTTTATGAATTTCATGTTGGGTTAGTTTTGTTTATGTTGAAATGATCAATTGAATTTAAATCCATGTTGGGTGATCAATTTTATGTGGAGTTGATTTGTATAGATGTATATTCATGTGAACCTATGAATAAACCCTAGGATGATGAAATTAGAGATGAATCATGATGATTAATTGTTGTATAAAGTTGTCTACATTTGCTATGCCTACCATGTGTTTGATTAAATGCCTATATAAAGGAACAATGCCCAACTAGTATGATATCATGAAATCTCCATGTATGTACAAGTTATGTCTATCACATGTTTTGATGGAATTCTTTTATAAATGTATTATGGATTATGATGTTAGTTATATGTTCAAGTAGTTATGCTTGGTTAGTTATCTTCCATCGAGTTCTGGGGGTACTTGTACCTGAAGCATTAGCTGTGTGCTTAGAGCCATGTCATGCTTTTACGATACTCTCAGTTAAGACATGATCCTTAGACTTCAAACAATCTTATGAATCAGGAAATCTCCATGATCTCATGACTCGGTCAGTTGTAAGATATCAGTAGTATTTCGTTAGTCAATGGAATTCAGTCACTCAGTCCATGTTCAGTTTAGTAAATCATGTTCAGTGTCCATTCAGATGGGAGTAGAAATTACCACCGAGTAAACCCAAGGATTGGGATACACTCTATCAGATAAGGGTGTGATCCTTAGCAGTCATTCTTGCATTCCAAAACTATGTAGCCAGCATAGGTTAAGACATCAACACTATCGATGAGGGTTGATAAGATGGATAAGAACTGTCAGATAAGGGCCCCACCATTCTTGTACATGGGACACTATCAGATGAGGGTTGCCCATAGTTTTTCCTTACCAATGGCATGGTATTGACACCCTTCCATTTGGGGTTACAAATTGAACCCCAACTCAGCCATAATGGCGTATCAGGGGAATGTCGGTTAGATAACTACTTCCCACAGTTTCATATTACAGAATCAAGAATGTCAAATACCGTCAACTCAGATATAGTATGGAACTTAGTGAGTTTTATCAGATGCAAGACTGTCAGATATGGTCACTCATGTTATCAATTATATTTAGATTCAGTAATCATGTTATCACAGTATTAGTATCAATTGTTATGTCTCATGCATGTATTCTCACGCTCATGATAGTTAGTCGGTTATTATCATTGCTCATGTATATGAACCCTATGCATTCATCCTACCTCACATGCATGCCAGTACATTCAAAGTACTGACACATTTTCACTATGGTGCTTTCTTTTATGTTACACCATAAGTTCAAAGTCACGAGTTCCAGATCAGTAATAGATTCCAGTCTCAGTAGTCAGAATAGATGTGAGTCCTTATCCTTTAAGGACATGATTATTTCTCCACTATTTAATTGATTATTTATCAGTTAGAGTTAGTTGGGGACATGTCCCATCAACTCCTTATTCAGATTATTCAGATAGTAGAGGCTTTCAGATTAAATACAGACTATTGTGTTTCATACTTTAGTATTTACAGATTTATTTTGGGTATTGTATTACCCCACAGATGTTATATCATTCAGATTATGTTTAGTATTTAACCTTATGGCCTTTTAGTGCATATTTCTACATTATTATGTCATCTTATGCAGTGTACAGGTACAAATATCAGTCATGGGTTAACTTGTTGTCCTTTGGGGTCATGATCATTGTGTGGCATTTTAGTTCAGCAAATTGAGGCATTACAAACTTGGTATTAGAGCCTAAGGTTTAATAGAGTCCTAGGAAGTTTGAAACCCGCATCTAGTAGAGTCTTGTGCATGGGTGTGTTGTGCGCCACATTTATGTACAAGAGGCTATAAGATGTTTTAGGAACAATTTTCTTTCTTTCAGTATTCATGTCATTCCAGTGAGCATAATCACAAGTCAATCTCTTAGTCTAATCTGCTTCTTCTCTTTATTTCAGAATATGCCTCCTAAGAGAAGAAATCAGTCATCCCCTCAACCTGAAGAACCTTTGGGTGATCATATTTCTCATACGGAGTTCAGGACCGCATTTACCACTCTTGCTCAGTCAGTAGCTACCCATAATGAGTAAAAATTTATCATTCCAGCCAACCTAGTGGCCAACTTAGCTATAGCTAGGACTCGGCACTTCACCAGAATAAATCTGCTATCCTTTCATGGGTGTAAAGTAGATTAAGACCCTTGAGAATTCATTGATCAAGTTCAGAAACTGAGAGACATCATGGGGGTGGCAACTGATGAGAGTGCTAAGTTAGCTACATACGAGTTGCAAGATGTGGCTCATACTTTGTTCAAACAGTGGAAGTCAAAAAGGTCAGATGATAAAAGTCCTTTAGAGTGGGAGGAGTTTGTCACTGCATTCTTAGACAGATTCTTTCCCCAAGAGCTTAGAGAGGCTAAGGTGCTAGAATTTATCAACCTCAGGTAGGGCGATATGATGGTGAAAGAGTATTCTCTAAAGTTTACTCAATTATCTAGATATTCCCTTCATGTGGTTGCAGACGGCAGAGCTAAGATGAGTAAGTTCTCTTCAGGGGTTAATGATAGCGTGGTTAATGAGTGTAGATCCGCCATGCTAAATAGTGACATGACTTTAGCCAGACTTATGACCTATGCTCTGCAGATAGAAGAGCAGAAGATTAAGTAGAGGGAAAAGTAGAATAAGAAAGACAGAACAAGTAGCTTTAATTTTAGTCAGCCTAAGTCAGGAGGAGGAAACCGTTATCAGTTTCTTCCTAAGTCATCAATTATAGCTCCTTCTTCATCCAGTGCTCTAGTTCCTAAGTTTAGAGATAGAGTACCAGGCAATAAGTATCAGGGCAGTGTCAGTAATGCCCGAACTAATCCCCTTTGTTAGACTTATGGTAAGAACCACAAGGGTGTTTGCAGAGATGGCAGCAATGTCTGTTTCGGTTATGGCAAGCTAAGCCACAGAGTCAGAGAGTGCCCTCAGTCAGGTTATCAGAGTTATCTCTGCTTCTCTGCTCAGTCTGATCGCCCGAATTAGTAGGATGCCACCACCAGTGATACTATTAGGCAAAGTCCAATAGACTATATGCTCTTCAGAACCAACAATATCAAGAAAATTCTCCTGATTTAGTTACTAGTATGATACAGATCTTTCATATGCATGTTTATGCTTTACTAGATTCAGGATCTTTTTTGTCCTTTATTACTCCTATATAGCAGTTGATTTTGGAATCAGTCCTAAAATTCTAGCAGAGCCCTTATCATTCTCTACCCTAGTGGGAAAAACCATCATAGCCTGGTAGGTATACAGGAACTACCCGGTTATGATATTTCTGAAAGTCACTTCAGTAAACTTAGTCGAATTAGAGATGACTGATTTTGACTTCATTCTTGACATGGATTGGCTTTATTTTTGCTATGCCATAGTGGACTACAGAAATAAAATAGTCCAGTTTTAGTTTCCAAATAAATCCATCCTTGAGTAGAAGGGTAGTGTATCCGCTTTCAGGGGTCATCTTGTTTCCTACCTCCTGGCAAGGAAAATGATATCTAAAGGATGTGTCTATTATTTTGTTCAAGTTAAGGACACTAGTTCCAAAACTTCCAGCCTTGAATTAGTCCCAATAGTGAATGAATATTAAGATGTCTTTCCTGAAGATCTTCCAGGAATTCCTCCGAAAGGGAAATAGACTTCGGCATTGATCTTCTTCCAAATACTCAACTTATCTCTATTTTTCCATATAGAATAGCACCAGTAGAACTCAGAGAATTGAAAGAATACTCTAAGAATCTCTTAGATAAGATATTCATCAGGACCAGTATTTTTCCGTGGGGTGCTCCAGTATTATTCATGTGCAAGAAAGATATTTCTCTCAAAATGTGTATAGACTACCACCAACTCAATAAGGTCATGGTCAAGAACAAGTATCCTCTTCTTAGAATTGATGACTTGTTTGATCAACTTTAGGGTGCCATTTATTTCTCTAAGATAGACCTCAGATCCAACAATTATCAGCTCAGAGTTAGAAAATATGACATTCCAAAAATAGCTTTCTGTACTCGGTATGGTCACTTTGAATTCTTGGTCATATCATTTGGTCTTACCAATGCTCCGGCAGTTTTTATGGACTTAATAAACCGCTTGTTCAATAAGTCTTAGACATGTTCATCATAGTCTTCATAGATGATATTCTGGTCTATTCCCGTACTTAGTGCGATCATGCAGACCATCTCAGAAAAATACTTTAGACTCTCAGAGATCATCAGCTATTCACCAAATTTAGTAAGTGCAAATTTTGGCTAAGGTTAATAGCATTCGTTGGTCACATCATTTCTGGTGATGGTATTAGAGTTGATCCTCAAAAGATTAAAGAAAAAAGAAACTGGCCAAGAACTATCTCTCCATTAGATATCAGGAGTTTCTTGGGTTTGACTGGCTATTATAGATGGTTTGCTAAAGGATTTTCATCTATTTCATCCCCTATGTCCAGATTGACTCAAAAGAAAGTAAAGTTTCATTGGTCAGACCCTTACAAGAAGAGTTTTCAAGAGTTAAAGATTCGACTTACCTCAGCCCCAGTCTTAGCTCTTCCAAAGGGTTCAGATGGGTTTGTGGTGTATTGTGATGCATCCAGAGTAGGTTTGGGTTGTGTTCTTATGCAGCATGGTAAGGTCATAGCCTACGCCTCCACACAGCTTAAACCCCATGAGAGGAATTATCCTACTCATGATCTTGAGTTAGCAGCCGTAGTCTTTTCCTTGAATATTTGTAGGCATTATCTCTCTGGAGTTCATATAGATATCTTCACAGATCACAAGAGTCTTCAGTATGTCTTTTCTTAAAAAGATCTCAATCTTCGTCAAAGAAGGTGGTTTGATCTCTTGAAAGACAATGCCATGAGTGTCCTCTATCATCCGAGCAAGGCCAACGTAGTGGCCGATGCTTTCAGTAGGCTATCCATGGGTAGTGTTTCTTATGTGGAGGATAGTAAGAAGAATTTAGCTCAAGAAGTCCATCAGCTTGCCAGACTAGACATTTGCCTAGTAGATTCTTCAGAGGGTTGTGTATGTGTTCAGAGTAGTTCAAAATCATCTCTAGTTTTTGAGGTGAAAGAAAATCAAGATAGAGATCCCAGCCTTGTCAAGTCGAAAGAGTCAGTTCAGGATAAAAAAGTAGAGGTTTTTTCCCAAAGAGGAGATGGTGTTTTGCATTTTCATGGTCGTCTCTGTGTTTCAGGTGTAGACGACTTAAGGTAGTGAATTCTTGTAGAAGCGCATGGTGCGTGCTACTCTATTTATCCATGGGCCACAAAGATGTACCACTACTTGCGGGAAATATATTGGTGGAGTGGGATGAAGAGAGACATTGCAGAGTTTGTGGCTAAGTGCTCTACATGTCAGCAAGTTAAGATAGAGCATCAGAAGCCTAGTGGGTCCATGCAGGAGTTTAGTATTCCTACTTGGAAGTGGGAAGTTGTGAACATGGACTTTGTGATGGGTTTGCCTAGAACTCGTCATCAACATGATTCAATTTGGGTTATTGTAGATAGAATGACCAAGTCAACTTATTTCCTTTCAGTTCATACCTCTTATTCAGTCGAGGATTATGCCAAACTCTATATCAAGGAGTTGATCATGTTGCACGTTGTTTTGTTATCCATTATCTCAGACATAGGTACCTAGTTTACCTCTTATTTCTTGAAAGTATTCCAAAAGGTCTTGGTACCCAAGTTCATCTCAGTATAACTATTAATCCTTAGACATATGGTCCATAAGAAAAGACCATTCAGACGTTAAAAGATATTCTAAGGGCGTGTGCAATAGATTTTTAGAGAAGTTGGAATGACCATTTGCCTTTAATTGAATTTACATACAATAACAAGTATCATTCTACTATTCGGATGGCTCCATTTAAAGCTCTCTATGGTCAGAGATATAGATCTCTAATTGGTTGGTTCAAAGTTTAGTGAGGCCTCAATCATAGGTCCTGACTTAGTATTCGACGCCTTAGAAAAAGTTGAGTTAATCAGAGAAAGACTTTGGGCTGCTCAGAGCCGACGGAAATCTTATGCAGATATTCATAGAAAAGGTATCGAGTTTGACATTTTTGATCATGTCTATCTTAAGATCTCTTCCATGGAGGGATTGAAGTGATTCGGCAAGAAGGGAAAGCTTAGTCCCCTATATGTCTATCCTTTCAAGATTCTCAGTCATTTTGGCAGGGTAGCTTATGAGCTTGAATTGCCTTTAGATCTAGCCTCAGTTTATCCAGTCTTCTATGTATCTTTGCTCAAGAAGTGTATAGGTGACTCACAAGTCGTAGTCCCTATTCAGAGCATTGATGTTCAGAATACTCACTCTTGTGAGGAGATTCCAGTTGAAATCTTAGACTATAAGACTCATAGATTGAGGAACAAAGAAGTCCCTCTAGTTAATGTTCTTTGGAAAAATTAGTCCATCAAGGGAGATACTTGGAAAGAAGAAGCAGACATGTGTACCAAGTATCCTCACCTCTTCTTTGCCAACTTAGATCAAGATCAAGGTAACAGTTCTCCTTAAGCCTACTCAGTTTCATGTTCACTGTTCATTACAAAATTCGTATACAGTTTCATACTCATGTTCTCATTATAAACATGGTATCAAGTACCATTACATATTCAATCATGCACTCATGTATCAGTTCAGTTATGTAATTATGCATCATACATGCATTCTCATTGTGATAAACTTAGTTCTTCAGAACACTCTGCCATGCATTTATGAATCAGTTACACATGCATCAATATGCATCCTCAGCATTATATGTTCAGCTTGTCAATCATGTCAATCATGAGATCATGTTCCAGTTATTCATGTTCAGTTCATGTTCAACTTATTATTTCCCCTCTTAGTCAGTCTCATTCGAGGACGAATGTTCTCAAGGGGGAGATATTGTAATACCCCGAAGATTTTTAGCAAATTTTGTCCTAAGAATGCCTAGTATTATCTTGTAAAGTAAATAATAATTATTCCATGAGGAATTTTCAAGATTTTCACTTTTTTGTCATATTGAAATTTCAATAAGCTTTCCGTCGATATATGATTTGCTTAAATTCGATAACCGGGTAAGAAGTTATGACTATTTCAAGTTTCCATCGTAAAATAACGCCATATTAGTCAATGGAGTGGCGCGCCACAAAAGGAAATAACATTTTGCAATTTTCAGTAGGTGTCTGCGATGATGGCGCATCGCGCCAGCACTCCAATTCAGAATTGTCAATTTTTAGTGACACAGTGTGATAATGCCGCGTCGAGCCAGGGGCCCAGTTCGGGAAAATTTTACTGAAATTAAATGATGCATCCAGGGTTAAAAAGGTTAATTTCCTACCCCTATTTAATCCCTTTAACACGTTATTCATCTATTTTTCACCCAAAATACACTCTCTTCTCTCAAGTTTCTCTCAAGAACAAGCTAGGGCTTTCATGGAAAATCTATTTTCAAGAAAGTTTCACTATCAATCTTTATGAAACCATGAACTAAGGTATGCGTAGTGTTCATTCATGGACTCCTTTCATCCACAAAGCCCAGGAGTCTCTTTTCAAAGTTTAAGTTTATGGATTTCTTTATGAATTTCATGTTGGGTTAGTTTTGTTTATGTTGAGAATAATCAATTGAATTTAACTCCATGTTGGGTTATCAATTTTATGTGGAATTTATTTGTATAGATGTATATTCATGTGAACCTATGAATAAACCCTAGGATGATGAAATTAGAGATGAATCATGATGATTAATTGTTGTATAAAGTTGTCTACATTTGCTATGCCTACCATGTGTTTGATTAAATGCCTAGATAAAGGAACAATGCCCAACTATTATAATATCATGAAATCCCCATGTATGTACAACTTATGCCTATCACATGTTATGATGGAATGCTTCTATAAATGTATTATGGATTATGATGTTAGTTATATGTTGAAGTAAGTTATGGTTGGTCGGTTACCTTTCATCGAGTCCTTGGGGTACTTGTACCTGAAACATTAGATATGTGCTTAGAGCCATGTCATGTTTTCGAGATACTCTCAGTTAAGCCATGATCCTTAGACTTCAGACAGTCTAATGACTCAAGAAATCTCCATGATCTCATGACTCTGTCAGTTGTCAGATATCAGTAGTATTCCGTTAGTCAACAAAATTTAGTAATTCAGTCCATGTTTAGTTCAGTAAATCATGTTCATGTCCATTCAGATGGGAGTAGAAATTAGCATCGAAAGAACCCAATGATGGGGACACACACTATCAGATGAGGGTGTGATCCTTAGCAGTCATCCTTGCATTCTAGAACTATGTAGCCAGCATAGGTTGAGACATCAATACTGTTGATGAGGGTTGATGAGGTTGATAAGCATTATCATATAAGGGCCCCACCATTTCCGTATAAGGGACACTATCAGATGAGGGTCGCCAATAGCTTATCCTTACCAATGGTGTAGTATTTAAACCCTACCAATTAGGGTTACAGATTAGACCCAAACTCAGCTATAATGGCATATCAGGGGCATGTCAATTAGATAACTACTTCCACTATTTTATGTTACAAAATCAGGACTGTCAGATGCAGCCGACTCAAACATTGTATGGAACTCAGATAGTTCCATCAGATACAAGACTACTAGATATGGTCACTTATGTTATCAATTATATTCAGATTCAGTGATTATGTTATCACAGTATTAGTGTCAGTTTTTATGTCTCATGCATGTATTCTTATGCTCATGTTAGTTAGTCAGTTATTATCATTGTTCATATATATGAACTGGATGCATTCAGCCTACCTCACATGCATACCAATACATTAAAGTACTGACGCATTTGCGCTATGGTGCTTTGTTTTATTGTTGCACCATAGGTTTAGAGACACGAGTTCTAAATTAGCAGTAGATTCCAGTCTCAGCAGTCAGAATAGAAGTGAGTCCTCATCCTTCGAGGACATGATTATTTCTCCACTATTTCATTGATTAGTTATCAATTAGAGTTAGTTGGGGACATGTCCCATCAACTCCTTATCGAGATTATTCAGACAGTAGAGGCTTTCAGACTAGATGCAGACTATTGTGTTTCAGACTTTAGTGTTTACAAATTTGTTAGGGGTATTATATTACCCCAAAAATGTTATATCATACAGATTATGTTCAGTATTGAACCTTATCGCCTTTTAGTGCATGTTTCCGCATTATTATATCATATTATTCAGTGTACAAGTACATATATCAGTCATGGGTTAGCTTGTGATCTTTCAGGGTCATGATCACCGTGTAGCATGCTGGTTCAGCAAATTGGGGTGTTGCAGTGAAAACTTAGAATTTTCCAAGTCTTCAACTGGTGCACCACTCAGCTGGTGCATTCTCTTAATCGACACTTGGGTTGCGTAAGTTGAGGCTCCAAAAGAGACTTGCTGGTCATTTAAGAGACTACGCTTCCAGCTGGTGAGCCTTTTAAATAGAGCCCAGTCCACTTAAGCGACTATTGGGCCGCTTAAGCAGAGTGTGAAGAGGTGGTAGATATTGCTTAAGCTATCCAGTGTCTGCTTTAGTGACACTTGAGTGGCATTAAATGCCTCTTTAGCCCAATTTTATCCCTATTTTACCACAAGTTCAAGAGCTTGGTGCCCTAAAGTATGTGGAAATTTAGGGATATGGTTATTAATAGATTTTGAGGTATTTGTGTGCTTGTATTACTCATTTCTTCCTCAAATTCTTTATAAGTTTTCATTAACTTTATGGTTAATTTCTCTATTATTTTCCTTAATCCCTAGATTTTTGTGGGTTGATTTTAGCACCATTTGAGCTCGGAATTTTTCTCATTCTTGAGGGTAAATATTTTTTGAGCATAAAGAGACATGTTGATGATTTTGAAAGTTTAATTTCACAAGCCAACTCCATATAAGATTTTACATAATTATGGATCTGAAGCTTAAAAATGAAATATGATTATTGTTGTTCTCATATTAATGAGTAAATTATCATTTTTATATGTGGCATGGTGCAAAATCTTCTCGAAAGGGAAAATCACTGACTTAGCAAATTTCATTGGGTTTTCTTCGGAACTAGGTAGGCTAGGTTTACCTTTCTTTTAGATTGGGATTAATTGTAATATATAAATGATAATGTGCTATATATGGGTTGGAAAGTCGGTCTTGGAGGTATATTTAGTATAAATTGGAACTTTTATCCTATTAAGGATCTATAAATTAGGTATGATTGACGTAACTACTCATTCTTAGGTACAATGTCTATCTTGTGACTAAATGTGGTTGATTTAATATCTAATAATGAAAGTAGATACCTTTAGCCTATTTTGGGTAGAATTTGTCTTACAATGAATTTTGGGGATTAAAAGTGGGCCCCTCTAGCCCACCTTAGGCCAAGATTATCACTAGCTCCTTCTAGACCTTATATGTAAAACCCCTTCAAATTTGATCATTTTATTTTTGACCCTTACGTAATGTCAATTATTGACTCAAATTATGTTTAGGGATGTTAAAAGTTTATTTTTGGAAAAATTCAAATTTTTCGAAAGGTTTTCGTGGTTATTTTGGGACCTCGAGGCAGTAAGCCTCTGAAATAAGACTATGTCATGAAGCTTAACCTCTGCAATATTAGAGTGGAATGGAGGCTAACCTCAATGATATTGCCTCCCAATGCCGTTGTTTTAAATTCATTCAGGTTTTATTTTTTCTCTTGGGGTGAGGGACTTTTGGTCATTTTACCCCTTGTGAGACCTTTAAACATATAATACACCCTTCTCCCATAATTTGTAAGGATCAAAGACCATTCTCTTCCTCTTTAACACTTAAACTAAGAAACTTTAAGGGTTTTACAGTGAATTCATCATCCGAGCTCCAAACTTAAAATTGTTTTCAATTCCTTGTGTATTTCAGGAATGTTTCTCTTCCATAACTTTAATTTTTTATCGTGGCTTTAATTGGATTGATTTTTATGTGATTTAATTGTGGTTTTGAAATTTGGGTAAGAGGTTTCGATTGTTACTGATTGAATTACTTGTCCCGTGTTTTATATTGATTATTCATGCTTTAAATTGATGTTTTGAGACCTAAATTGGTCCATGTTATTAATGGTTGGAATGGGGGACATGGATTTTCCCAAGTTGATGTAATTTTGTCTTGATAATTGTATTAACCTTAACCCACTTTGTAAACTTGATTTTTAATATGGAAAATTGCATGGTTTAACTTATTTTTTAACCTAGTGCATTGGATTAAAGGATAAATGATTGAAAATGGTTTTGGATTTAAAATGGAACTTGAAAGTCCAATTTAGTTATGTGGATTTAGTTTGGCATAATTAATTTAACTTGCAAGCATATTGGTATGACAATACCAAGTGGTAAATGGCTTAACGAATGACTCCTGGGTTAATGGTTAGTTTATGTGCAAATTATTTTAATTTGGACTTAAAGAGAATCGTGTAGCTCCCTGTGAAGGTGTATGTCCTCGGAGGATGAACACTGGAAACCACATATTCTGGCATTGGGGGGATATAAGACCATGTTCGTGGTACACATTTGATATATATATATATATATATATATATATATTAGGATGGCTATTGCCCTAGTTTCCTTACTTTCCCTTAGTTTTCCTCAGTTCGTATGGCTACACGTACTAGGGCCCTTTTAGCAGGGGCTAAACCCATATAGCCCATAGGTGCCCTTAGGTCCTATCAAGCTACATAGTTCAGGGAAAATCTTTATCTCATGTTCGTGACCTTTGTTTTTAACACTCTCTCTCTCTCTCTCTCTATATATATATATATATATATATATGAATATTATACATATGGTTTATGACTTGATTTTGGTATTTTCATTATTTTATCCTTATTCGTTGTGTTACATACTAATGCTTATCCCACTGATCATCCCTGGATGCTATATCATTTTATAAGGTAGAGTATGAAGGTTTTTTCTATTACTTCTGTGCAGTATTAGGTGGTGTGGTACATATGTTGAGTTGCTGTGAAGTGGTGAACTTCCATCCTTCGGAAGG